>NW_017728886.1:265132240-265152353 GCF_001723895.1 Crocodylus porosus | reverse complement strand
GGGGGAGCAAGACCTCTCTGGACCTGTTAGTGATGCCCCTGTTGATGCAGGGCAGGGTGTGGTTGGCTCTGCCTATTGCTTCATCACATCGACAACTCATATTCATCCTGGAGTCAGTCCTGACTCCAAGATCCCTCTCTGCCTCTACAGCTCTTAAATTTGAACATTAAAGTGTCCCACCAAGGACAATGAAACATTAAAGGATGCAGTCTTTTCCCCATTCCTATTGAATTCATCATCATGCCTTACCACCTTGTCCAAGCTTAACTTTGCCTCCATGTTTCATTCTGTAATAGAAACATGCTTTGGGCTGCATCCAATTGATTTCCTAATTTGGGTTTGATTCTCATATACACTAGGGTTATTTTATCTCTCTGTGAAAATGGAAAGTGGCTTTGCAGTGTGCATAAATTACTGCTAGATGCGCTTTATAGCTTCATTATATTGTCAGAGCAGTGTAAAGCAGTTTTAATGTAGGTGGGAATCAGGCCAGTTGTTTATCAAGTGTGTAGTAAAGCTCTCAAAGGGAATACAGTCCAGAATACAGGACATCATGCCAGAATCCTGCAGTTTCTCCATGGGTGCGTCTACATGAGACGCTTTACTGTGAAGTAGATTAGTCTAATGTGCCATTTTTTAGTACCTGTAGATACAGGGCTCTGGAATCCAATCACTATAATGTGAGAACCACATTACAGTAATCTGAAAAAAGAGGAAAAGTTTAAAGTAGTCTAGAGAAATACATAAAAGTCACCAGATGAAACTGGGCAAAGGAAAATCCAGCCTCACTGACAGGAAACCTTCCCAACAGTACAGTCTCCAAGACTGTGACATAATCTTTCAAAGGCAATGGTGGAAACCCCCTGATCTGAGATATTTAAACTAGACTGGATACTGAGGTAGAGAACATACAACATGGAGAAATGCTGCATGGCAGAACAATGGGCTAAGCACTAGTACAATAGTCCTTCCCCTCTCTCATTTCCATACTGTTGTGATTGCCCAGTTAGTTTTGCAAAGCCAGTTTTGCTTCCAATGCGATTAAAAATAAGTAGAAGTTACATTTTTATCCCTTTCAGAATTCAAGGGATAAAAAAATGCAGAAGAGACAGAATTTCTGTCTAATGCTTCCTGATTACAGCAGATCTGAATTTGCCAAACACTAATGGAATCAACAGGTAGCTGCAGAGGTGTTTTGCCTCTTATGATGTACGGAGAGCATTCGTTCTATATGATAACTGTCCCACCTGCCTACTCTTCTTTTCAAAGCCACTGTCCTTTTCTCTTATGATAAAGGACTCCACCCCAAATAGTTGGGTCTGTTTGGCCCTCTGACAATAATGTTAATCACCATGTGTAGGGTGGTTGCCACTGCTGGAATAAAATCTGCATATCATGAAGCATGCATTCCAGCGATTCAAATGCCTACCATAATTGCATTGTAGCGCACATTAGCATGAATTAAGCTCTGGTTTCAGAGATCTTAGCCTTTCTATTTTGTTCTCGTAATGGTTTTTGTTCTGGCTGTTGTTGCTGTAATAATCCCCGATTTAGCAATCAAATTGAACCTGAAAACATTATTGTACTGTGCAGCAGACTAGCCTGTTTCAGGCAGTAGATCAAGTTACCCATGTAAGAGCCTTAGCCTTGATAAATTAACCTCCCAGCTTCCAGTGCTTCTTGTTTATCTCAGTTGCCTTTTAATTGAAATTACTTGTTAGCCTGAAGTTAAAAATTGTGTTTACCAAGGAAGTTTACGTTTATAAACAATCAGAATAGGATATATCTGTGGAAATGAGCAACTGCAGAAAGTAGAGAAGTACCATCAAAGATCTGTCTCAAGTATGTGATTGTAAAATATTTCATTATACAGTCTCATACCAGAAAATGAAACTATGTCATTCCCTAGACATTACTTTATTATCTTCCTATCCATTCCTGAACAGCTATCGAAAACACTAATAGAATAATTTTTGTGTTGTGCAATCTCTTTTATCACATAAACCCAGAAATGATAATGGCTGTCCTAAAAGGAGAGGTGTACCTTCTCTATGGAAAAGGTCAAAGTATTTAAGAATGCTCCTACAAATTGCTTAACTTGTTATAACAACCCCTTTGGCAGTTGGAGCCTGTATCAAATTGCCCTCAGTCTTCTCTACACTAAATGAGCCTAGTTCTTGATGAAATACAAACAGCAGCATGCTGCAGTTCACCTTGTTTAACAAACAGACTGGCATTAGGGTTATGTCTACATGGCAAATTGCTACATAATGTAGAGAAGCATGATAAATTAACCCACAAAGAGCTTCACGCTGCTGCAACTAGAAGCTAGCTCAGGTATGTTGATATTAGGCTGCTGTTCTTGTCACTACAGTATAGGATCATGCCCCTCATTATACTAATTTTTTGTCTTGGATGAGATTACAAACCTGGATGATAAAGGCAATAGTATTAGACTTCTATGGGGCAGTTGGTTTGGTACTTACATAACATTCATTAAGAAACTAGAATAATACAAAGTTATCACAATATACATTAAATGGATTAAATGCCAGCTAACTGGTAGACCCAAGAATGAGATGCACAATACACATGGGGACTCATCCATGAGTGAGCTTATTTTTAATGAGGAACAGAAAGAAGTGCTTCTTGGTCCTGTGTTGTTTAATATTTTTATCAGTACCCTGGAAGAAGACATCAAATTATTACTGACAAAGTTTGCAAAGATGAGTCATGGAGACAGTCAGTCCTAAACTGGACATCCATGCCTTTTTTGAAAATTTGGCCTTAGTGTTTTGGATGCATAATGGGGTCAGGCCTCCTTTTCCTAGTAGTTATATGAATGGTTGGATCAAATGGGAACCTCAAGGGACATCTAATCCAGCCCCATGAACAAATGCGAGATTTCTAGACCGTCCCAGATACAGGCTTATCCAGTCTTTTCGTGAAAACCTGGCTCAATGAACCACCCCTCTGGTCTGTAAAATTAAAAACAAATTAATTATTTCCCCCTCTCCCAGGTTGCCAAGTGAAGTACAAACTCCATTGGGCTGTTTGTAGGAAAGTGTTGTGAGCAGAGGGGTGCTGCCTGTCTTCACATGAAACAATTGCAACCAGAGAGCTTATGGAACCAGAGAGCTGAAACCAAACCACCTTCATCCAAAACAGTTACTTGTCACTGCCCAAATTAAAGGCAAACGTGGGGAGTGGTTCTCTGGTTCTTGTTTTGTGAAGACTTGTGTGTCTGTGAAGGAGAGGGAGGAAAATAAGAGAAACAGAGGGAGAAAGCAGTAAGGAAGAGTAAGCACAGCTAATAGCTGAGAGTGCTTTTTGAGAAAAGGCCATTGGAACTGACAGCAAATTATCTATCACTTAATATGTATTTGAACCCTCTTGTGTCCAAGTAAACAGGACATGAACCATTCTGTGCTGAGAAAGAAATTAGCATTACATCAAAGAAATCTTTCATTCATTTTTTCCTCCGACAATCCTGAACTTTGGTTCTAAAAGGGAATATGCATCGTTATGCAGGTCAAACAAATCTTTATGTAAATAGATGTTCCTCACAACTGTTATGTTAGATTACATTACAAAGAGAAATAGAGGTGAATTTCCATTTCTCATGAGCAGGTGCTAAGCCAGCTTTGTTGGCGCAGCTGGTTAAGTTACTCTCATTTCATTTGATTCTCCTCCTATAACTTAGAGAAGGCCTAGTAATGGGTAAAACCGAACTTTTAACGCTTTTGTTACGTGATTTGCTTTTTCTAGACAATGTGATGTGCCCTCTCATAGCAACCACTGTTTGTAATTTCACACCATTTTCAAAAAGGAAGTGGCCCATCTTCCTTTACGATACAAGAGTAGCTGCTGAATTACTAGCTGGTCACTAGAACACAGAGCGTGGTTTTGAATTTATATTAAGCATCACCTCTCACCCTAACCACCCCCTGCAAATGTTATAGCAACCATAAAACACAGAAAGCAAAACATATGAATGTGTGACATTGTTTAAATGCAATACGTTCTGCTGTAGACAAATTAATTTCAATTGCAATGAATAAGAACCGAAAACCTTTGTTCCCTTTTTTACATCTTAGCAGTTTTATGCAGCTGTGCTGGGTTTTGTAATGAATAAGGACAAAGTTATGCATTAAGTTACCTGTCAGCTTAAGAGGTACAAGAGGGAAACACCAAGTAATTCCCTTACCAAGTGATAGGAACCAGACCTAGCAGCGGTATGCTAAAATATTTATGCCAGGAGTACTTGATTACTCATCAATGCATTAAAAAAATAGGTCCCTCAGTTATTTTTAGATTCTCTGGCCTCCTTTTCAGCAGTACTCTGTTACTCCCATTGAAGTCAATTTTAATTTGTTGCAATTAAAAGGCTACAACTAATATTGTCATTAGAGAGTTGGGGAAACAATGTTTAACATATTAATTAACTACTTATGAGTACACCTAAAAGGTGTGCTACAGCAGTGTTTCTCAACCTGTGGGTCACAACCCAAAAGTGGGTGGCAAGAACATATGAAAGGGTCATGAACAGACTTTAAAAATGGATCAACAAACCTTAAAAAATGGATTCTTCTTGCAAGGAGGAAAACATGCGAAACCATGGCTTTTCCCTTGACGGCTGTCAGAGCTCCAACCTGCAAGGGGTGCTTGGGGGGCCCCCTCCAGCCCTGAGGGGCTTGGGCCTGGGGGCAGCGGGTTGGGACTGTCCATCGATGCTTAGAAGTGGGTCCTGGCACAAAAAACGTTGAGAACTGCTGTGCTAAAGCATCCCTCTCACCTCCCAGACAGCTCGCTCCCTCCCTCATAAGGCATTCAGGCTGTTCTCACTGAAGGCCATGATCATGCCTGGTTACTCCTGGTCCTATAACTGGACGCATGCTCCAGGGCTGGCTTGTGCGCCTCCCTGGGGTCCCATGACCCTTCACACTGCTCTCACCCTGGGATGCCCTCCCCTTCTTACTCGTCCACCATGCCTTAGATGCAACTATTTAGTTGGAAGGGCGGTCCCAGAGCAAGCCCCAGTTCCTCTACGTGCTGACTGATTCTTCTGGGTCACCAGTTGTGCCTTAAGGGCTAGTCAGTGAGCACTTGGCCCCAATACAACACTGGGCCACCTCAGGCCTTTGTATCCTTGTTGAGGCCTCGGCTTTCCCAGCCTCAGCCCCCTTTTCCTCTCGTTGGCTCCCAAAAGCCTAGGCCAGGGGCTTTCAACCTTTTTGGGTCATTGTACCCCTGGTGGCCAGTCGAGAAGGCAGGAGTCCCCCGGCAGCTAGATGAGAGTGTGAGGGTGGGGGGCAGTGAGCGACCAGGGGGAGGTGGTCTCAGCAGAAGTGCCAGTGGCAGCGCCTGCTGCCGAGCACCCCCTGGGGCCATCACAGGTACCCCCGGGGAGGGGCAGTGGGTGACCAGGGAGGGGCGGTCTCAGCAGAAGTGCCGGCAGCAGACGTGCCGGTGGCAACGCCTACTGCTGAGTACCCCCTGAGGCCATCACAAGTACCCCCAGGGAAATGCATAGCCCCAGTTGAAAACCCCTGGCCTAGGCCCACTGTGCCAGACCCGGCTTCTGGGTTCCAGCCCCCATCTCCACCCGGGTCTGTATTCTGGGCCCTCCGGTCCCAAACTCTGCCTTGAGCCTAACTCCTGGCAGGGTGATCACGTGCCCCTTGGGCACTAATGGGACCTCCAAACTACCAGGCAAAACACAAACCACAATATCAGTCCACTGACTCCAACTTAATTCTCCAGCATGCTGGCTGTCTGAAACTCCTCATCTGTACCAAATCTCATTCCCTGATAGCCCTCAGCTCCTTACTGGCCTCTCTCTGGGATAGCAGGATATCTCGCAGGTTTGCCTGCACGAGTGGTCTGCTGCAGGGCTCCTTTCCTTTAGGGCTCCAGGGCCAGATGAGCCCCTTCTGGCTCAGGGCCTGCGTTTACATATCTCCCTGGCCCCACACCCTGCTGGTCCCTGAGCTGCCACAGGTGTTTTCCGATTCAGCTTGCTGGCTCAGCCTCAGGGCGGCTCCCTGCCACTGGGGCCTGCGGTGCTTCAGTGCAAGCCTCCAGTCCTGATGCTGCCGCCACTGCTGGCTCTGTGCTGGGTGCTAACTCAGGTCCCGTCCACCGTCAGGCCTGTTCCCAGGGGCGTGGCTGGCCAGCAGGTCCTGGGGTTTGCTCCCCCTTGTCAGTAATGGGGCAGGGGCCCCGCTACTCTCCTCCAGTTCCCAAATCCCTGAACAACACTTCCATGCATTCACTGTTCCTTGCTTGTGGTAGGCAAATTCAATCTAAATGTGTTTTTCAAAGGTCTTGCTTTCAGATTGTCCATACAAAACTCTGAATCCAAGAACAAATTGTTCCTACTTATCAGCCATTATTTTCCTCTCTGTTTGCTTCCAGGCAGCTCCCAGAAGATTCAGAAAACAAAACAAAGCAAAATAGGAGGGATAGCATTAAATACAGTGTCTGAAGCCAGATATATCCGGCCCAAACTTTCGCCACCGATGCTTGACCTTTAATTAATCATAATGTTTGGCCATTAGCCCACATGAATAACTGCTAACTAGGATTAACTGTGTTACTGAAGAACCTGTCCAGGTCAGGGAATTTCTTCCTGACCCTATGGTATTCAGTATGGGATTGATGCTGTTAGCATATGCAAGTCCAAATATTATTGGCTGCAGAGATGATCCAGACCTCCCTAAAGAACAGTACAGCTACAGTATGTGAGCAACTTCCCGCAGCAGTGAACTCCATGGTCTGACTAGCTG
This sequence comes from Crocodylus porosus, assembly GCF_001723895.1. Classification (NCBI taxonomy): domain Eukaryota; kingdom Metazoa; phylum Chordata; order Crocodylia; family Crocodylidae; genus Crocodylus; species Crocodylus porosus. The sequence goes on along the minus strand of NW_017728886.1, from coordinate 265,145,565 downwards.
TACTAAATAGACACGTGTTTAATTACAGATTTCCTTGTTCTTATAATATGGAGCAGCACAACAAGGGACCAATCCCTTTTCATTAACATTCATAATCACCACTGCTTCATTCAAGTCTCCCTCTGCAATCAAAGCAAAAAGCCCGATTCTTCTGAGCAAAATGATCTGCCTTAAACAGAGCTGTAATGAGTTACTATGGCACCCTGGGCAGAGGGGTGCAGGGAGAGAATATTATGCTAACTGCTAGAGAGTGGCAGCAGCAGCAGGTTGGGGGGAAATTACCTGCCATGGCTCGGACTCAAAGTTCCTGCTGTTCTGAATTAGCAATAACAATAATAGGTGATCGTGTTTTTAGCATGGTGTGCCAGCCCCTACCCCAGCCCACTTAACCCACTCTATCACTCATAAACTGGTAATAACAACTCTAATGTTCTAATCATGTAAATCACAAAGTCATAGAAAATTAGGGTTGGAAGGGACCTCAGGAGGTCATCTAGTCCAACCTCCTGCTCAAAACTTGGGACCAGCCCCAAGTAGATTATTCCAGCCAGGGCTTTCTCTAGCCTGGTCTTAAAAACCTCCAAGGATGGAGACTCCACCACCTCTCTGGGTAACCTGTTCCAGTGCTTCACCACCCTCCTAATTAAACATTTTTTCCTAATGTCTTACTGCTGCAGTGGTAGCTCAGAGCAGGCCCCGTGGGCTCCCCAAGGGCTGCTGGTTTGGTGCTCCCTTTTGAAATCATCACCCAGGGCTGGCACCACACTCAGGCCCTGCTAGATACACTACTGGCCTTAAAACATTGGCTTTGTTTCAGCTGTGGAAGGGTATTATGTACCGTGACTGAAGGCACTGCCTGTTAACTGTCAAGGCAAACAAAACCTGGCTGGAGTGGCAGAGAAAATATGCTCAGGAAAGGTTCTCATGCCTACTTTTAGACAGTGCAGCTTGCCCTCTACCTTCCCTAACACCAGCCAATGACTGAGATAACAAGACTGGTTGTGTCCAGCCCACCCCTTTCAGAAGCATGAGCACAGAGGTCTGAGCAGGGACCATCCAAACAGGGCATGAGGACTCTGCACATGTTTCTCTGCCTTTACACACAGGCAGTGAGAATCTGCTTTACTGTGGGTGCATCTACATGTGTAATTAATGCAACATGATAAACTCCAGCACAGTTTGTGCCAGAGTCAACTGCTCCCAGGTGCAGCATCTGCATGTGTGTCCAGCACCACAGTACTTTGGGCAAGAGCAAAGCAGTCCTGGGCTGGCAGGAAGCTCAGGGGGTCACCCCCAAGCTCCGGGTGATGGCACTGGGTGGCAGAGAGAAAGGCTGGGGCGTGGGTGTGCTAAAGTGTGGGGCTAGGCGGCAGGCAGCCCCAGCACTTCAGCACCTTTGTGCCCCAGCCACCCCTATTACTGTCTACATGTGCATTTCAGCGGAGTAAATTACTCTGCCATAAGATAGAACTGTCCCCAACAGTACAATCTTATAGCGGAATTAATTGATTTACTGCACCCTATTACTGGTGCACAGGTAGACTGTGACGTCTTATTGCAGAACTAATTAGTCAACTCAGCAGTAAAGCACACACGTAGATGCACCCTGCGTGTGCGGCACTGAGCTCAGACGGCATTTTTAATTCAGGGGCATTAACCTGCAGTGCAAGACGATCCTGTTCTATCTGCACTCAACGTTTTTGTTCATTACATGCACTTCAGTACAAATAGTTTCTATTTCCCTTAGTACGTGCATATATCCCCCTCCGTGTTAATGGGATTAACATGGCTTTATCAAGACAAACAAAACCTACATTCCAGCTGCCACTAACCTTTTCAGTCTAGCATTTATGGTATAATTTCCCACTCTCACAATACACACAATATAATAATGTGTCATTAAGTACAACATAATGGGGGGAAAAAACCTTGAGCTTAAGGCATAAGTCTATTCACGTGGCTTGTTCAAAGCGTGTTACAGTCACATATGGTTATTTTTTTTCTCTCAAGTGTTGTTATGACAAATCATTCACACAGGACAATGAAAGGGGCAATTATCTTCAAAACCATGGGCTAGAGGAGCAGTGGAACAATAGGTGGATGAGCAGGGCCTGAACCCCAGCTGCTGCCTGGGGGGTGGCAGCTCTGGAGGGGATCTAGAGAGATACCCACCCTCTCTTCCCCCATCTTCCTACCTCACACCCTGCACCTTCCCTACAGCAGCCCCAGCTCCAGCTTCAAGGAAGAGAGAGCAGCAGCGTCCCTGGGTGGTAATGGCACACAGTGAAGCAGGGTTGCTGGAGGTTCACTGCTGCAAGAGCAGATGCTACCTTTCTCTGTTGCTCAGAATCACTGTTTAAATGCTGCTGGACACATGTCGGTGTCAAAAAAGGAAGTGACATCTCCCCCCACAGTAGCAAACCTCAGGCTGGCCAATTGTGCCCTTGGGCTAGGTCATACCACCAAGACCCATGCACAGAGGATCGCTTATGCTCTTGGGTCTCCTCTCCCTTGCAGAAAAAAGTTGCCTCTATGGACCAGCTGTGTCTCCTTGGTCCTGCAGAGGCTCCTCTAGAAGCCCAGTCCAGGAGGCAGGGTGGGAGAGTAATGGAAGAATGAGTAGGGCCAATTTAAGAGCATATTTATTTACTACTGTGGGTGAATATGGGACCATTACTATGGGTCTTCTTCCTGAATGGAAATCCTCCATAAGCAAAACAGCATATGCAAGGAAGGACAGATGCTGGTTGCCCAGGTGTAAAGGTGGGAAAAAGGTGAATGAATGAGGTTATGAAGGCTGGAGGGAAGAGTAGTGGAAGAATGAATGGGGTTATACCTCATCCTTCTCAAGCCCTTTTGGGGAATTTCTGAACACATAACAAACACTAGCTAGAGTGGTCATACCTGATACGGTGAGCCTTCAAGCCTACATCATGTAGGCATGAAAGATGGAGTCCTTGGCAAAATGGTTTCAACGGGGTGCTGCTACATGACTGCCAGGGGCTCCTGGGAGCTATGTGCACTGTTGAGAGATGAGATCTCCATACAAATGGGCCTGGCCTCCCACTGATCCCAGCTCCTGAAGATGTTTCCTGCAGCCTTTCCCAGGGATGGAAGAACCTCATTCTGATGAGACAAGGGGAGGGTTCTTCCAGGAACGTTTTGTACTGTGGAAAGAGCCGCGGTACAAACAACATCCTTAACAGCCCCTCAGGTTAATTAAAGTGAACAAATGTTTAAAATCTTTTTATGGATACCCTTGATTCTAGCATCCTCTTATCTTGGAGTACTTATCTCTGCATCTGTAACTTTCTTTTAAAATAGTTTTTAGAAGCTATAAATACATCAAATACACTGTAGATGCATCTTAAAACAGATGTTCATTGCCATACATATACATATAGTTATTGATTCCTTTTTTTATGTGGGACAATAAAACTGCATCTTGGGGAGGGTTTTGAAAGACTAGGGGGTGTCAAAACACAGACAACTTTAGCTTTCACTGAGGTTAAACAACTCCCCTGTAATGCACACTTCAGTCACAAGTTCTCAATCCCAGAGAAAATCAGTTTTAAATGATTAATGAGGTCATGCAGAGCCCTATGTTTTCACAAAACTGCAGTGAACCTGTCAAACTGGGCCACCTGGGGCAATGACAAAGTCAGCAACCTGAACTTCTATAGGAGAGATGCTGGCAACAAATAATCCCTACCAAATTACAGCCATGGTAGTTACTAGGTTTTATTTGTGGCACAGCAGAGCCAAAAGCCCAGTGAAAGAGTTTCATGTTCCTCTTCCTTAAAAAGAGTGATTTTTTTTTAAGTGTCCATAGTTGACAACTTGCCTATACTCAGCGAAATCTCAAGTGCAGGCAAGCGCAGTTGAAGGCACATCCCACACACATTCCAGCATGCACATTGGGAACTTGAAATCCCACGTAAATATCTAGAAGATCATTTGGGCTCCAGGGGGGATCAAGGGCCCTCCCACATAGAGCTACAACCTGGAGCAGGGCATTAGTTACTATTTAAATGTTTCCTTGCAGCTTTGGCAATCTAGAGGCTTCAGCTCATAAAGAAGAACCAGCCAGAGCTATTGGGTATAAATGAGAGTCAGGCTGGTTAGATTAACAAGTGAAATATTAAAAAGTCAACAGACCTAACCCAGAGATCTTAAAGAGGAGGCTTGACAGTTACCTGGCTGGGGTTGTCTGACCTCGGTCTTCTTTCCTGCCAAGGGCAGGGGTGAGACACAATGATCTGTTGGGTCCCTTCCAACTCTATAATCTATGAATCATCGAATGTGTTGTATTTCAAAGTGCCCCACTGCCATTTTTTCAGCACAGAGACACGCGGGGACACTGATACACATGACGTGGAAGGCTGCTGGAGCATGTCAATTTCTGATTAATTGAGTCTGCTGTGACATGCTGATTTACAGCACATTGGAGTAGGCTCCACACACGTCTATAGGAGCCCTCTATGCTTGTTGATACTATAATGAGGTATCCAAATCCAGAAGTTCAATGGTGAGGCCTCTGAGGGGTCAAGCCCACCACAGTGAACCTTCAGCCCTAACCCGGTCATCTGACTGCTATAATATGTAGAATACATAAACCTGAACAAAAGTAAAGCAGAGCACTAGATCCTCACCTAGTACAAACAAATGTGGTACTGCTTACTTCTGTGGCCAACCTGAACCAGCTGTGGCTCTGACCCCAAAAAATAATCCCCCAAAAAGGGATTGATACTTTTCTGAACTGGAAAGCTGGTTGGAAATCAGCTCTGTTGGCTCTTTCCTCAGTTTGTTCCTTCAGAGGCCTTAGTGCAAAACAAAGGAGGAACAAGTATGAATCATGGCAAAGCTGCAAAGATTTGGCTTGTTTGACAGTAGTAATATCCACTCTCCTACAACAATCTCTTCCTTTGAGGGGGTCACATGAGTTTATTTTAGCTCATGAATTAATGTATCAAATATGTCCTTTGTATTTCAAGAGACCAATACTTTAATTTAGAATTAAGAGATAAAATAATGAGAGATTTTTGTTCTGTCTTCCTAAAAATATCACAAGCACATTAAAATGGCTTAGATCCTTTTGTACATCAAATATTGTACAAAATGGTTTTCCAGTGATTATAAATACTTGACTCCAAGGCTGCAAGTTGTGTGAGAGAGAAATCTTAGCTAGATACCAGGAAGCTAACAAACGCCAATGCAGTCCTTATTTATTGTGGTAGGGAATATAGTACTTGCATTATATTTACTAAAGGGACATTGTCAAGGACAGTTAACTTGGAAACAACACTACTATTGCTACTAGATCTGCTATGAGATAATATGAGAGCTAGATACATGCACATGTAAAAAGACTAACAACAGAACTGTTCTGTGCATGTATCTCGTAAGATGTAGGTCTTTTTGCCACAAAACTAGAAATTCAGATGATATGAAATAGGAGGTGAATTTGGAACTTTCATCTTATAACACAAAGGGCAAGAAAACTAGATCATGGTGTAAAACAGGTCAAAAGAACAACAGCTTTAAAATTAATAGATTACTTTATTAAAAGTCATTGTAAGGCTTTAAATGAAGAGTAATATGCCTTGATCTTCAAGTAGATATAAGAATAAAATATATTACATTCTACTATGTTACATTCCATTCAAAATGCAATTAGATGCTGACCAAACAAAAGCATTCACAAGTAGTTCAGTATTTTCTCCACAAATGTATGGTTTCTCACTTCAGTCATGTGACAAGGACTGAAAATGGAACTGAGAGCCAGTGACTTTTGATTAACTAAGTCCACTTCACAATCTACAGCATTAGGTTCATAACACTTACTTTGAAGTATGTTTTAGGAGTTTTGTGAAAATTTAGATTCTGAACCAAATGCCCCTGAAGTCAGCAGAAATCTTTCCACTGGTTTCAATAAGCATTGGATTGGGCCCTCGATAATGTTACTGAAGTATTTTGAAAATGTAAAGCATTGTACAAAGTCCAGGTGTTAACATTTGCTACTGAATTTGTACTGGATCTATCCTCCACCATAATAATACAGTTCACTCTTCTGTAGGAAGTGCCAGGTTTTAGATACACTAACCTAATCGCTTGTTTCCATTAAGATACAGTACCATCAATCAATAATTGAAGTTTCCTTTTATGTAAAATGTTATGAAAGGAAGTATCCAGTTTTAGCTTTACATGTCTACTGTAAGGTATTTATTAACATCCAGAAATTATTTAAATGAAACATTTCTTTAAAATATCATCTTGTTTAGGTTTAGAACAATGCAGCTAGTAAAGCTAAGATGAGTAGAGTGGAGTCTTCCACTGAACTTTCTACCTCAGCATGCATACTGAGTTTTCTTTTATTAGATTTGCTACTGTATATGTATTTTTCCTTCGAAAAGCTTACAGCAGTAAGGGCAGCATATAATAAATAAATGACATAATAGATTATTTAATCCATGGTGCGTATAAATAATACAGTAACAAAGTTAATCTGGGATATGTCAAAAATATATGCTTTTAAACTAGGAGAAAGAATTTACAGCTAACTTACAGTACTGTTTTTCTTAATCAGATATTATAGTAACTTCTGAGAGAGACAGACTCCCTATTCAGAGAGTTAAATATTTTGGCACATACTAATACAAAAAAAACCCTAAATTAAAAAAGTTTGCCCCAACGTTTCTTAGGCACCAGGAACCCTACTAAGATAAGGCAGATGAATTGCTAAAATACAGTTGGAACGTGACAGACATTTTTCTGCCTCAGTCAAGATGAAGTGCAAGTTTTTCTTTTGTTTAATCATTATGTAACATTTGTGGGATTTGGGTGTTCATAGAAAAAGTTCTGTGATAATTGTGTACTCTCTGATAAGTTCACACTTTTCCAGGCACTGGTAGCTTTAGTGTAAGAGAGTTGGGTTTGTACAAAGAACCAGAATGTGAATGTGAAATAATATACAGTTGTGTTCACTATTCCTCTCTCCCAGCAATTCTTCTCAGGGAAACAAGAGGTGTAAGTGCCTGAAGGATTATATGAGGTGTGCAGTGCTCATTATGGAATAGGTTGATTATTAAAGTAACAGGATGTAGAGTTACATGTTAAAAAGTCTGGTCTGCAGGCATTATTTTCAAAAAGCAAATAAATGCTGGATGTGCTGTAATCAATTGATTGAGATCTTCAAAGCAAAGATAATCAGTCTGCTTAAACCACAGGATTTCCCTGTGGTTGTGGTGAAACAGTTGTTTTGTGAAGCAGAGAAGTGGTATGTGGTATTGTGACAGTCAGCTGAGAGGCGTGTTTAAAAACAGAGGTCCTCATTAGCATCACTATTACACTGCAGCAGAAATAAGGCATCCAGAGGATTAAAAGCACTTTTCAGGATGCCTCTGAAATGGAAAAAATGGCTAAAATTACCCTGAGAAAACAGCTGTATTTAACAACGTAGGGTCACATACTTAGTTTTCCCATCAGCCACTACTGAGGAGCTTTGCTTTGCTCCTGTTACTATCTTCAGAACCAGAGAAAAGATGATTTTCCCCTAGCACACTGGGGTCTGAGATAAACTAGTGTTTGTTGCCAGCACTTGACATTTTTTTCTAGGAGTTCCCCAAGTAAGTTGGACCGGTATGGGGTATAAGTGCCCTTTGTCAAAACACTGCTTACACTCCCTGATGGACCTTGGAACATTTCAACATGAACATCTTATTTCAGGTTGTCTGCAAATAAATAAATGAATAAAGCAAACACAAACACTCAGTTCACAGCTACCAAAGACATTGGTGAGGATTATTAAGAAACACCCAGGTTCTAGCAAGTTCTTCCTATTATTCCCTAAGCTTTACAAACTATCTTACCGTCCTGAAATATTTACATAAACAAGCACATGTTAAAAAATTGTTTGATGCTAGACGCATTAGATTTTTACTTTCTGTGAGTGAAAACTCATTATTTTAAAGAGTGAATAGGGAACTGATGAGAACAGGGTTACACTTACTAGTCAACAATAAGCAAGTTATAGAGTTGGATAGGAGTCCAAAGTGAAGGGGAACTGACCATGTTGTTCAGGAATAGAAAGAATGAAGGAAATCAGAAAAAATTTAAACAGCTAGTGGGCATATACTGTTATAACTGAATGTTAAAGAGAGGGGACTGGGGCTAACCAACATACAGGACAAGATTCAGGGTCAGTTCAAACAGAAAAATCAAATGTCTTCAGATTCTTCAAAATCAAACATACCACTCAATGTAAGTTTAGACATTGAAAGGGAAGAGCAGAATAGTGGTAAGTCTGATGATCCTGAAAGGGAGATATTTTTGATGACATCAGTATTGTCTAACCTAACTTCAATGGTAATTAAAATTTTGTTCTCGGCCTTTCAGGAACTCTCTTCAGCAGCATTTCTGTTAAAATGCAGTGTATGTTTATCTTCACTACCCTAAAAGTAATTAAGTATCAATATGTAATTAGGAAACTGTAAAAAAAAAGGCCTGAATATGTTAATAAAGTTACAAAACACTGTTATTATAACAACATCACTTTCAAAGCAGCATAATACCAGTATGTACAAAGTGAAGGAATGACAGACTACTTAGCCTGGGTATTTTCTTACAGGTAGATTAAAACCTACAGTGTGCCACTGAAGTGGCAAGTGAAGAAACAGTGAAAACAAAGTAAAGTAAGAGTTAAAAGAATTAACACTGACATGAACTCAGGATGGTAGGCTGAAAAAGAGACATGGGCCAATAATGGGGTCAGTTTTCATAAAGGGAAAAAAGTGTTCCTACTTAATGTTATTGATTGTATGTTTTAAAAGAAAAACATAAAATATTGTGTCAACGTTACCACAGACACCATCCGAGAATGCAGACAGGAATGTGACAACAAGGTCTTTTCCCATTTGCTTACATCTGGAAAATAAAATTGAAAACAAGAGAAAAAGATATAAAGTCTTTAGATGCATCCATCATAAATGCACAATGTATAGGTGTCCAGAACATTGTTTAAATCTTCTCCACAAAGAAATAACACCTAGTACAGTCCTCGGGTATACCGTATACTTAAAAATACTTCAGAAACTATCACCAGACTCAACAAGAGTTTAGTGGCACCCCAGATTCCGAATCACACTCTGGAAACCTCAGGAATCTTAAGTCTATGTATTCATGTCCAACTAATCTAACTTCACTGAAATTTGCATCAAGTACAAGGAGCATTTGATCCAAACATAGCATCATTCCGTAGAGTTCCTTGATGTGTACAATATATGCTAAGTGTACTGAAGCAACTGAAGGTGGTTTTGGTGGGATATCACAAAGTACAGGTTGATAAGACTACTGCCACAGCCTCAGTGGAAATGTGACTTTGTCTGATTCAACAAGAAAAAACTGGGGACTAGAAAAAATGTGTCAAGTGATGCAGAGAATTTATGGTGGGTTTTTGGTTGTAGCCGTGTTGGTATTTATGGAACTTTCCCACTACTGACTTCAAATACAAAGGTTGCAGGTTGATCCCAGAGACTGAGTCCTCATCGAAAAAACTGTTGAGATACAGATGTTGATAAGCTACCGTGTTTCATCCTGGGCCCTCCTATAAGCTGCTGTAGTTGAAGTGTAGCTGATGGAATGTAGTTCTTGATTCCCTTCCTTCTTCTGCCCCAAATCAATGTTTCTGATGAGGCGGGATGTGACACTGTTGGATCTGAACGGTGGGAAGCTGCAGAGGTAAAATCACTAAGTACAGGGTATATAGACAGATCAGCTGCCCATTTATTTGCAACCACTTAGAATCAACTGAATGTATTTTTATTATATTTGCTTGGGTTTGGTCAAACTTTGTGATGAGCTGGCTATTTATACAAGGGTCCAGGCTTGTAACATCTGACACAAGCAAAACAGGCTGATTTTTGTCATACCCATTTCAGTCAGGGAAAGCCGAAATAAAAGGGAACATGTTACCTAACTAAGAGGACCTCTGAAGAGTATGGTTCTCTACCAAAAGTAGTTTACTCCAAATGTCATCAGGTTAGGACCTGATCTGAGAGCCTTCTGGCTTTGTTATGTCTTTTGGCTGTCCCTGAATTCTTGTGTCCCTGGAACTTTTCTTCTTCCTAAGAATGCCTTACCTAAATATTTTGTTTATGCATTTGTCCAAATGAGCCCAAATGGGATCCTCCTTTTCCATCTAGAAACTGAACTGTTTCTTCAGGTTAAAGCTGACTCTCCCTGGTTTGCTTGAAGAATAATTAACCTTTCACTCTAACTTGGTCTATGCTCATTACCATGTTGAAAAAGCAAATATGGCGAACATGTAGCAACTCGGCAAACCCCGGTCCAAGTGAAACTGCTTCCTTTCTATAAAGAGGTGAGGCTGAGAGTTCCCCTGCCACCATGTTTCTGTTTAATCAGTCACATTCAGAAGGATTTTTTTGTTTTTGCTTACCCCATGGGAATCTATTAAGTGGGGACAGAGACTGTTTCTAATTAAGAAATATTTGCTTTGGAGGTTTTCATGAATAGTAGCAGCTCATCAAATGGCTCCCACCACCAGCTCATTAGGTTCTTCCATAATTGTCCTTATGCATGAAGCTGCTGCTTTGGCTTCATGCTATTTTGCCCACCTCCTGGATATCCATCCTTAAGCTTGCCTTGCATTTTTTTCCTTTAGCAAGCTTTCCAATCATGACCTTGTTCCAGCCTCCATACTACAAGTCTGTCAACAATTCCGATATGCTGCATTCATTCCGTAACCATCCTAAGAGGAGCTAATGAGATGTGTAAACATGACAGAAGTTACAGTCTTTCATTGTTCTAATCTACCTTTCCGGGATACAGTACCTGTCACCGTGGTATCTAATTGTTGTAGCCCTCCTCCTCTTCCTCATTTGAAATCTAGTGTTAAATGAAATTTAGGACCTGACACTTTTTCTAGTAAACCTATTGACTTGGATTAGTGCCGTCTTACAAAAAGGAGATTTTCATATATAAGAAAATCTTGCAGGGCCAGGATCCTAGCCTGAAAGTTTCTGTAGGGCAGGGTCTGTTCTTTTAATTACATGCACACCTGTGGCACTGTCTAATCAAATGTAAGGCCACCTTTCAATCCCTGGGGTCACAGTACAAAGACATCCTTACCCACATGTACCAAGTCTCTTCTAGTTAAGGAAAAATAACTCCTTCTGTTGGGATTAATGTCAGTAATTTTTAAAATGTCTCTTCTCCCATGATGAAGAAATTTACTGTAGACTGTTGTTAAATGTTTAAAATCACTATTTGTCTTTCTTTAAATCACCCTGGTTTTATTTATCATAGCTTGGAATAACCCTGCAGTTCAGAGCTGCCTGTCTCTCATAGCCTGATCCTTGTGGTTGTTTTAATGAATATTTACCATACTGCAGTAAAACTGGAAATGTCTGGCTGCTGCTAAGCTACAAAACACTAGAAAGAACTGGATTTTTTTAAGCTATTACTCCTAGCTTCATCATTTAATAACAGAAAAGATAATAAATCCTATGTTATAATGAAGTTGGCTATTTTATTGCTTACAGCGATGCAGCACAGTTTAAGATCTGCTGTAGAATTAAACAACAGCATGGAAAGGACAAATAATAGCGAATACTTCAGTATTCACTGATCTGTAGGCAGCACCTTGCCCTTCACCTCTGCACAGCTTCCTAGGTAGCCTCTAGCATTGGGCAGGAAATGTTTTTCCTGATTTAGACAAATTGATTTTGGGTGTCTCCCAGGCCAGATGACTGCCCTGACCAAGAGCTCATTGGCTGTGCCCCTTTCAATTTCTCCCCTTGGAGCTGCTCTATATTTCGTATACGTAATTATGTCTGGATTCCAAGTTCCCCTTCCCTCTTCACCACAGAAAGGAGCGGAAAGGGACTTACCACCACATATCACATCTCTTCCTCCCGGGGCAATGGAAATCAATCTCCACCTCTGCTTGGTTGTGAGGTTTCAGAGATACCATGCGCTTCAAGGATTTAATACTACAGAAGCCCCCAGGTGCAGTAGGAGGGTGAACTGAACGGCAGCAGAACCGCTGCGTCCTTCTGTATCAATCAGTTATGTCTCGTCAGACACTTGGACCGAACAAGTCCACGGCGGAGGGACTGGATTTCTGCTCGGTGTTGGTACAGTGCCCAGCGCAATCGGGTCCTGGTTCACAAGTGTGGGTCCTGCGCACTGCAGTAAAACAATCATTATAATGTGCCTCCTTACTGAATCAAGGGAAGCACATAGGATGATGTCGTTTCTCTCACGTCATAGCTGACATGGGAGAGGAACACAGGTCTGAAGCAAAGACATTTCAGCAATTGAAAGGAAATGGCCAATCGACAGCTTTACTCTGAAACTGTTGCAGTCAATGGGAAAACTCTCATTCGCTTCAAGGATGGCATGAGCAGCGGCACATACAAAAAAGGCAATATCGCCAAATGAAAAGGCAGGGGTCTAGGGTCAGCTTCTAAATGATGGCATCCGTCTGCTCCCGTTTCATTTCATAACTTTGGTAAATCACTAAAATGCCCTGTAACAGTCTCCCTGTCTGTAAAATTAAGTGAATAATAGACACTTCTCTATGGCCTGTACCAGCCGGAGAAGCAATGAGAAAAGTAGATGGGATTTGAGCAAATGCGAAAAGCTGCATGTGAGGAAATAACGTTGATGCAACTCAGAAACGGCAACCGGGTGCAGTGCTCCCCGCAACGGGAGCCACGAGAGGCTGGGAAGAGCGGCGCGCTGAAGGCTGCAGGGCGCTCAGCGGCTGACGGTAACGGAGGACCCGCACTTGCGGAAGATGGAGAAGTATTTCCCGGATGTGTGAGAACATAACCACTTGCATTTATTGGGCCCACATCGCAGCGCTCAGTCCCCGCGGGGTGAACGGTGCGGGGCTGCCCATGCACAAAGGCAAAACCATCTGGAAAGGCCTCGCGCCCCCCGCAGAGGACAGCCCGGCTCCCCACAACTCGGCCCTGGAAGGCATCACGTTTCCTGTTGATCAGGGAGGATGGGGCCGAGAGCTGGGATGTGGGACGTGAAACTCAGAGAAAAACAGAGGACGTCAAGGCGCCATGTTTCGTATATCGATAACGTCCTCTATTTTTCTCTTCAGGTTCACGTCCCACCTCACGTGGCCATCGCAGAGGATGGTCCGGGCGTCCCCGATGGAGACCAAACGCGGCGCCTTCACCTGCGCTATTTTTCTCTTCAGGTTTGGGCACTGTTTGGTATCGACGGCCGGGCCGTCCCCTGCGGCGGGCACAGGGCCCGTGGGCAGCGGGCGAGGAGGGTGGGCGTGAGCC
>NW_017728886.1:265121793-265131800 GCF_001723895.1 Crocodylus porosus | reverse complement strand
CGCTGCGGGTGTCCGCGCCCCAGAGAGTTTTCCCAACTCTGGACTCAGGATCTCTGTTATTAAACACGGATCTGCCCAAAGAGCCTTGCAACGGGTCGGGGTCCCCCACGCTCCCCGGGTGAGCTCCGCGTACTGGGAGTAGACTGGGATACACAGGGAAGAGCAGCGTACCGCTTCGGCTCATAATCCATATGCTTCGTTAGGCCCCGGGTGTCATTAAAGGCACTGAACGCACACGGTGGATTACGTCGATGTGCAAGCCAATGAGATCGGAAAAGTGCTGGCGAAGGTTTCGTAGATCTCGTGCTCTTCGATGAGGTCGGCATGTGAATTTGCACCTCGTGAAAGAAATGTTTGCATTGACATAGTTTAAAGTTGTGAAATTCGGTCTTAAAATCTCTATCTGATACTGTTACGAGTTTGGTGTCTTTTTCATTACGTTTTCGATGCGTGATAATGACTAACACACGAACAGGAGCATGCTTGGGATTGCATTTTCTACTCAGCTAGTGATTTATTCAAGAGCAGTCTTTTTTTGGGGGAGTGGGGGTATTAAGCAAAAATTACTCTCCTGGAGTGAGTAGCGCGCTATCGTTTAACGGCTTCAATTCTGCGTGTAACTTTTTTTTTCTTTTTTGAATTTGAACATCTCCAGAAATGTCTGCGAAACTAATGAAATCCCTTTCCTTGCATGTTGCAGAAAACAACGTAAAAATCAATATTCCTCCCTCCCTTTCCAGTTACTGCTTTGCATGGCAGGGCTGTCTTTGACAAAGTGTAGCATGAGGATTGAGATGCAGGATGTTACAACTCATTTCGTATCCCTTGGGATTCGTGGAAACGCCTTTTCCCCACAATAGCAAACGTTCTGTATCCTCCAAATATTTTTTAAAGGTGTAATGTCTGCTTCAGCAACAGCTGCTGGCAATGAAACAACACAAAAATGATCAGATAGGAACACTTCACAGTATATTGGTTTTTGTTATAAATAGGCTACTACTGTCATAGTCTATCACGCCTGAATATTGAGATCTTGTAAAATTTTAACTTTACTAGCAAAATAGTTCTTGCTTCTTAACCTTACAGCACTTCTGACAGTTCATCATACATTGATCATATCTTGCAATATGGGTAGCTGTTTGTTTGTAGAACTGCTGTATCTTCATCCATTGAAAATGACTTAAAAAGCTTGAAAAACATCTTGCAAACTGTTTGTTAAAGGGAATGTTCCAGGCTGGAAACTGCACTTGAACAAGTCTCACAAATAACACCCTAGAATATTAATTGTGAAAAGCTTTAAATCTGGAGTCTGGTTTGCTCTTTCTTTCCCCCCTCCCTTTCTCCCTCATTTCATGTATCTATTGCTTCATTGAAAACTGAAGTTTGTTTGTCTGCACTTTCTATTTAGTTTACATAACGTGTGCTAATATTTTAAATCTGAAACACTGTTGAGGTTTGTCAAAACACTGTTATATTAGTGTAAAGTCATAAAAATTGTTTAATTAATGTTTAAGACCTTAAAAAGCAAACATCTACATGTGACTTTTTTAACAGGATCATTCTGATAGACAGCTTTAAAATGAGAGCAGGTCACCCTGAAGAACTGCAGCGACTCGCACATAGCACTTAATGAATTTTGACTTGCACAGACTAGCTGTTTTATTCTCTAAATTGAATCCACTTATGACTTTGAGTTCTGTTCCTAACAGTTGTTAACTTCTAGAAAGCTAAAATATGAACAAAACACCAGTAGTTTCAAGTCGGTATTTTTGGGTACTGTTGCGGTTAATAGCATTGTGGATTTTACATAGAAATACTGAACTTAGGCTGAGGACAGGAAATGGAAATGATTGTATGTACAGTCTACCTGTGGTTCTGTATTACACTTTTCGAGGCAATGCACCTGTTGCTTATGAAAGCTGATGTCTCTGAACCAGTTGGAAGATAGGGCAGGGTGGCACCTTGGGAGACTGCCTTTTCAAGGTTGGGAGGGAAGAGCTAGCTTTGTTGCTGTTTTCTTTATAAAACTTATTCCAGAACCTTTTCTTTTGCACCTTTGTGTGTTGTTTTCCCCCCCTGTGTTTTAAATTGAGGTAGGAAATGTATTTGCCTTTCTTCACCACCTACCACAGCTTAGTGCACACCATGATGGGGGCACTAAGTAATACTCAGCTCTTTTCAGTCTAACTGTTTTCTTTGATCTTTTTGCATGTGTAAATTTGAGATCATTTAGACTCATCAAGCATTGCTGGGTTTAATCCCCTGTTTGTATGCCCATTTCCTTCTGGCGCCATGAACAGGATTTGCCCCACACCTTCTGCTAAGAGCTGTATAAACCAAATGTAAATTGGTACTGGAACATCCTGGGGGCAGTCTTGAAGAGCCAGGCTGAGGTTGTGTGTTGGGTGGAGGGAGACAGGTCAGAGGTGATGGCATTATATGGGTAGAAGAGCTGGTGTTGGCTCTTTCCTGCACTCCCTGCCAAGGACACAATTCTTCAAATGGGAGAATAAGGATATCTGACCTCAAAGACATAGGAGAACCAGGGGAGATACTTGCCCTCCTTCACTTGTTACAGACTTTTGGACTGGAAGGCTTAAGTAATAGTATTATAAACATCTGAGAAGTTGTGAAGGATGAGGATAACAGGGTCTGAAATTCAGTCTGGTGTGTGTGCTGACTAGTTTTAGGCAGGTAGAGAGAAGAAAGCAGCCTGGGGTAGGAGACGTAGGAGAGATGCTAAGGCTGCAATTGTAGACCATGTTAAAGGATTCTGGGGCTCTGGATAGCAAGTATCATTTTCTTAAATACAAGATGACCCCCCAATAATTAAATTCTCTACATGGAAAATGTATAAATTTGTTATAGTTTTCCAAGTATAGAATCTAAGTATTGTTTGGAGGGTTGGTTTGAATCCTCCCCCATGCTACAGCAGAGGAAGCAGTGGCTGGAGGCAGGCGGTCAGGTGGCCCTCTTGTCTTTTGCCCTGCCCACTACTTCCCTCTGCAGCCTTCCTGGCAACTGTACCACCATACCCCCAGCTCCCCCAGTCTCTGCCTCTTCCCTCCCTCCTTCCCCCAGTCTCTGCCCTCACCCCAGTTGTCAAATACGGCTTTTGGAGCACAGCATGTGGAAGCTCAGACCTTGCCTGGCCCTGCAGTGTTGGTGCTGCTGAGCCAAGCGAAGCAGAGCCTGACAATAAGGGGGAGGAAATTGGTGTGCAGTGGGACGCAAGCTGCCTAGGGGAAATGGGGGTGGAGGGTGGGCAGGAGGCTGATGTGGATCTGATTCCTGCAGCTGCTGGCTTCCCCCTCCACTTCCTATGCAATGTAAGACAAGGGGCCATGCTGACTGAGGGGGAAACCTTGTTTTATATTTAAGTAAATACTGTAATTCTTTCTCTTTATGTTGTTTTCCTTAATAACAACAGTATTAAATATGGTGCACAACAGAATTCACTTAAATGTAACAGTATCCAGGGATGGAAATGGAGACGGTCTCTCAGCCTTGAAACTCTGCATAGTTTTTTGTTCCTCCTCATTTCTTCTACTCTGTATTTTTGTGTGTTTATTCTTAAATTTGTTCTCTTGTCCCTTCTGCTTGCTTATGCCTCTCATTTATGTTGGGTTCAGTGTTAAAAGCACTTGTGGAAAGACCCTGAATAAGATTTTGATGCAGAAGGAACGAGTTTCCTTGGTTTGGCTAGACGGGGGACTGACTAGTATTCCAGAGTTTCCTTTTGCTACAGAACTTCAGTGTCTCACACAGTACTGTAGGTCAGTTTAAAGCTTAATCCTCGTTCCCTGATTAGATTCTGATTTATCTCATTGTGGCACCCCATGCTAGGTTTTCCCTTTTTTTGCTTCAGAATGTGCTAGTGAATTATCAGCATTTCCTTCTGGTGAAACATTGATGACTTGGAAGAAGTCAAGTCAGCTGCTTGCCCAAATGCTAAGCACATTCTTCCTGCCCTTGCAGAGCTTGTAGTAGCTGACCTGATGGAGCTGCCCCTTCTTGTCTCTGTACATCTTTTGGCCAGCTGGTAGGGGAGAATGTCCACTGTTTCTTCTGTCTGAAAAAGGGATTTATCTCATTCTGTTAGTGAGGGAGAGAAGTCATCCTGGCAACATATAGGAAGCCTATAAGAGTGCAGATAAGAGCTGACTGCTGGTCCAGCCAGTGCAACCTAGGGTGGCAAGAAGAAATGTAGTGGACTTCCTCAGGTATGTCTTTCCAGTTCAAGGCAGTGCTGTGCTGAAGAAAGGCATGTCTGCTTGGCATGTGCTAGTTTCCTGATTGGGAGCAGCATGGCTGTGTTAGTGCGGTGCTTTGTACATAGTTTCATAGTTGGTAGGGCTGGAAGGGACCTGAGCAGATCATCAAGTCCAACCCCCTGCCATGGGCAGGAAAGAATTCTGGGGTCAAACGACCCCGGCTAGGTGTCTGTCTAGCCTCCTTCTGAAGACCCCCAGGGTAGGAGTGAGCACCACTTCTCTTGGAAGTTGGTTGTAGATCCTAGCTGCCCTGACTGTGAAGTAGCACCTCCTGATATCTAGCCTTAATCTACTCTCAGTCAACTCATGGCCATTATTTCTTGTTACCCCTGGTAGTGCTTGGGGGAACAGGGACTCTCCCAATGCCTGCTGGTCCCCCTTGGCAAGTTTATAGATGGCCACAAGAGAAGGCTGAGAGGGGAACTGGTGGAGGCTGAACAGGTTCAGGTCCCGTAGCCTCTCCTCATAGGGCCTGCCCTGCTGCGCCCGGACCATGCTAGTTGCCCTCCTTCGGACCCTTTCAATGCTGTCCACATCCCTTCTGAAGTGCAGCGCTAAGAACTGGACGCAGTACTCCAAGTGGGGCCTGACCAATGTCTCATAGATGGGGAGGATCACCTCCTTGGACCTGCTTGTGATGCATCTGTGGATGCATGGCAAAGTGCGGTTAGCCTTACTGACCACATCCTCAAATTGGTGGCCCATTTTCATCTTGGAATCAGTAATGACTCCAAGATCCCTTTCTGCCTCTTCACTGATGAGAAGGGAGTTCCCCAACCTGTAGGTATGCTGCTGGTTCTTCCTCCCCAGGTTCAGTACCCTGCACCTTGTCAGTATTGAATCTCATTCTATTCTTATCTCTCCAGCCATGTAACCTGTCTAGATCTACTTGTAGCCTGTCCCTCCCTTCTAGCATACATACCACTCAGCTTTGCCTTTTAACTCTTTCTCCAATTATATCAACATGCCTGTTGTCTGCCAGCTACATGCACTTCCTTCTCTGGTTACCTTGGACACCAGACTCCTCGGATTCCCTTTTTGTTGGAAGCAAGAGAGCTTAGGCCACCGAATGCCTAAGAAAGGAAGGGCCCAGTTGACTTCCTATCCCTGGACTCCTTCAAACCTAGAATGGTTTGAAGGGGATGGCAGCCTGTTGTGTAGCAGCTGCTACTGATGCTTCATCCCCCTTTCCCATGGTGCTGAGATCCCAAGGAACTTGGGTTGTAAAAGGGAATCAGAATGAAGCTAGCCAAGGACTAGAATGAGCTAAACCAGAGGTGGACAACCTGTAGTACAGGTACCACACGTGGCATGGGCAGCCTGCGTGTGTGGCATGCAACAGATTGGGGAGGGTTCAGGTAGCACAGCAGCAGATAGAAAGCAGAACAGCAGATCAGGCAGGAAGCACAGGGAAGGGAACAGAAAGCAGAGCAGCAAATTGGGGAAGGGATTGGAGCAGAATTTGGGTAGGGTGTAGGGCTGGTTGGTGGCACGCCTAACAAAAAGACTGGCCATTACTGAGCTAAATGATAGGTTCTTTGTGTCAGGTGGTTATATTTTTTTTTAACCTAAGGTGGTTTTCTAAATTAGAGCTTAAGAGGAGGAGGGAAGAAGGCAGCCATACTTTATCCCATGGACGTAGATGTTTGGCTCTCATTTCTTCATAAACCCTTTCTGCGTTGCAGTTGAGGGCAATAAATGTAGAAGCTGCAAATAGAACTTTTGCCGTTCCAGGAAAGACCTCGAGTTCATCTACCGAGAAATCCCATTTCCCACAGATGTTCTTGTGAAAGGTCCAAGAACACCTGTAATGGACTAATGTAATCTGTATAAATAAAGTTCCTTCCTAATTCTGTTCTTTGTGACTAGATTATACTATGGAATGAGAAGGGCTCTCTTCTTTTTTTTCCCTTTTTGTTTAGGTCTTCTCCTCCTTTGCGTGGCCTGCACCAAAGCCCATATAAATGTTGAATCCTAGTAAAGTTTTTGCCAGCTACTTTGTAGAATTGAGTTACGTTATTTAAAAAGAGCAAATGTTTTAACCACAGCATTTGCACCATTTCATTTTCATCAGATGTCCTCTGTCATGTGGGAGTTTAAGAGCATCAATTTCCTCCTTTTTCTCTGTTTTTATTATTTTTTATATAATTATGTCCCCTCTTGTTTATTTCCTCTTTAAGATAAGGCGTCTTTCTCTGTCTCTAATGTGCCTTCATTTGTTTATATTTCAGTTGAGAGTAGCAGAGTTCATATCAGAGTTCCACTCAAGTGAAAGCGTTTCACTTATTGTTCCTGAAATAATCATGTTCAGAGTAAGGCTCCTAATCTTGGTCAATTGACTCAACCGTTCCCTAACAGCCTGATACTTCTGGTAGTACTGTGGGCTTTCCTTGTGGCTGTGCTGCTTATCTGTGAGTGACAAAGGGCAGTGTCTGTAGTAGGATAATTGTTCTTTTGTAGCATCTTTATACTTTCTTCTTTTTTCCTTGTCCTTTACTGCCTGAGACCATAACAGTCTCCTGCTTCATCCTGTTATCTTTCTTCCACACCAACTCATTTCTGCAGTGTGAGCATTGCACTTTGCCCTCCAAAGAGAGGAACAGAGTCAGGGATACTGGACCAGCAGCAAATAAGAAATGAGGTTAAATGTGATTTTAAAGTCCCTTGAAGTCCAGTGTGTACCTTCATAGTTCAGTTTTCATTTTTTGTTTAATGTTAAAAATAGAAAGTTTCTTGTTTCTGTCTCTTATAGTAAGCTCCCCTGAGCATTTGTTAGGAAGTGTGGTTTATAACTCTAATAAGTAGTACTTTTATAGTAATTCTTACTCTTAACTTGAGGACCTCTCATTTTGGTAGTCCAGCATCTAATGCCTAATAAACTTGCTGGCGTATTTTTAGGTAAAAGATGGAAAAGGCTGATTTAAGTACAGGGATGGAGTCTGTAAGACCAGAAGTCTGTTCCTGCCAGTCCCTATAGGCTTGTATGATTACAAGCCTGTGATTCTGAGAGTTGAGATAAATCAGTTGAATCTCTCTGCATCTCAGATCTTCTGTCCTTACAGCAGGAATAACAATTACCTAAGGCATAATTTGCTGATGTCAAAACCAAGTGTTTATTTGTCAAGGGAGTAAAAAGATGTATGATGGTGGAACAAAATTGTTCATGGAAGGTGTAGTCGTGTTGCTTAGTATGAACCTTGGAGTGTCAGTCTTTGAAGTTTTCACACTTGTTAATGTCCTTATTAACCTCTGAGTGTTGATTTAGAATTTACTTTTACTAAAAAAAAAATAGTGTGGACAAGAGGGAGGGGATAATATAGCACATCTGAAAAATGAATCTGTTCTTCTGAGATAACACACTGGTTGGAGGGATCTTAAGCTATGTCTTTCATGGTTTATTACTTGAAGGATTATATAACTTCTGCCAACTTTCTATGGTATGGCAGTGTTTCATAGTTAGTAGGGTCGGAGGGGACCTGAGCAGATCAAGTTCGACCCCCTGCCATGGCAGGAAAGAGTACTGGGGTCAAATGACCTCAGTAACGTGATTGTCTAGCCTTGTCTTAAAGGCCCCCAGGGTAGGAGCCAGCACCACTTTGCTTGGAAGTTGGTTCCAGATCCTAGCTGCCCTGACAGTGAAGTAGCGCCTCCTGATGTCCTGTGTTGTTGAACTTCATCCAGGAAAATTAATCCTGCTTTTGTGGGTCTCAGGACATAAGGTAGTTTCCTGGTTGCTGTAGGCTCCTTGATATGGAGTTTGTGGTTTCTACTCCTGTTAGGAGTGCCATTGTAGGCATGTTGTTTCTTTCCACATTAATTGGGCCACTATGAATTTTGGTCATCATTTCTCCCATATTGGGCAGAAATTTCTTGTCATAGGTTTCAAGGTCCTAGCAAGGTCTTTAGCCAAGTACCCTGTCTACAATCTCCCTTTTGTCTTTTTCCTTTCTGCTGCACCCAACCTGCAAAATTGGTAATACTTTTTTCACCTTTTTCCACTCCCTCTGTTCTTCCATGCAGTCCTTATCTGACATCCCATTCCAGACCTTGCTCGCCAGACTTTTACCATGTCTTTTCTCAAATGTTTTCTCCAAAATTATGCCTGAGAATCCTAGAAAACTCTTTACATGGATATACATAACTAAAGCTGTACATGCAGTTGTTATGATTATATTAGTGACTAAAGGAAGGTGAGTGTCTTCAAAATTAACCAAATTTCAAAATTCGTTTAAAAAACTGACTGAAATTGTATAATCTTGTCTCTTAGTCCTTGTCCTTCCTGTCCTTATTATCCAGACAGTTCTGTTAACTGATGTTTGGTGAACTGACATTAAATCCCCCGAGGTGGGGGGGATGGGGGTTATTTTCTCAATAGGATGCTATTTTCAGTTATAGCTGCAGAGATGACATACTCAGTACAATCTTTCCATAAATGAAGTTGTCATGCTGCTTCATATATGTGCACATTTGCTGGATTTTAATGTTTTGTAGCACTCATTTTTTAGCACCTTTATTTTGCAAGCATGCGCTAACGGTGAGATTTCTGCAAACAATTTGATACACAGCCGTTTTTAGCCCCCCCCCCCTTTGATGTTTCTTTTTTATACCTCTAAGAGACTTTTAAAAATGGATTTACCTATCCAGATTAGTACTAACCCAGTTTAGGTCTCTCCTTCTAGTAATGCCATTCACATAATGAATGTGGTCTTTAGTCCATTGTTAGCTTGGCTCCATTCAAAATATAACACGCCATGTTGTTTGTGCTGCACGTGTGGCGAAATAGGGAGCCAGGCTGCCTGCAGTCAGTGGAGGAAGCCAAGATGCCTGTGCTGTGGGGTTGGGGTGCAGAGCTGACTACCAGTCTGCCAGCCTATGCAGCTTGCGGCCCTCCGGATTTGCAAGCTGTGCTGTGTGCAGGCCCCGGCTGCCTGGAGGTTGGACAGCCTTGCTCTAGTTCATGCTTTGATATACAACAATAGGCTTCCTCTTGAATGTAATCTTTAGTGGATCTGTTTTTAAAGTGGCAGGTCAGAAGCGTGCTGCTGTTCAGTATTGAGTTTTTTGGAACTTAAGTCTCTACTAACTAAAGTATGTAAATTACATAGTTTAGTTCTGGTAAAAAATTGAGTAATGAATCAACTACCTATTATTTTTCTGTAGTTATCCCATTGTGGCCTTAACTGGAGACTAATAATGAAATATGCTTCATTCTGAGAGACTTCTGCGTGGACATAAAATAAAAAAGGACAAAATGATCCAAGATCTAATTGATGTGTAAGCACTGTTTTATGAACTCAACTCAACCCTTTAATATTCAAGAGAAGCAGAATTAGTATCATAGTGGTATCTGGAGCTTCAGGCAGCCTTAAAAGAAGGATTAACTGTAGGGTGCAGAGAAAGCTACCTTCAAGTCTAAAGACTGAGGTAAGAGAGAAGCTTATGGAATTCATGTAAACCTTCAGTGCAAATTGTGTCACTTAAAATTAAAACCACAAACCAAATTCCCTGTGGCTCATATTATTTGGTAAGTTCTGTTTAATCATTTGCTATAAGTATCTAGTCATACTGTGTGTTCATATACCATATTTACTTGATTCCAAGATGACGTTTTTCCCCATTCAACATGGGTGAGGGAAGCCCCTCATATTGGAACTGGGTGGGAGGGGGGACAGGCAGTTTATGCAGCTCTGGCCCCAGCTCTAACCCTGGGTTGGGGTGGGAACTACAGCTGCT
>NW_017728886.1:265090712-265121693 GCF_001723895.1 Crocodylus porosus | reverse complement strand
CCCGTTGCTCCCTTCTCCACAGCCTCTGCTACCCTCTGTGCCTCCCCTCCTGCCCCCCCCCTTGAGCATGGAACACGGCTGTGCAGTGCCAGCTCCATGCTACTGGTATGGGGCCAGGTGGGGGCTATGCTCTGTTTCCCAGGCTGGACTGGGGACAGAGGCTGCCAGTGCTGGAGTAAGGGGAAGTGGAGGGTGGGGGGGAATAGGCTAAGAGGCATGAGGTGAGGGAGGGGGCCTGAGGCAGTGGCAGGGCAGAAGTGATGTGGGATGAAGGAGGGAGAAATCGGTGGGGTGGGGTAAGGCTGCAGGGGGGAGGCAAAAGGCTGGATTAGTGAAGTGGAGGGGAAGGCGTCAGGGGCAAGTTGCCTGTGCCCCCTACTGCCTGCCCCTCTACCCCTGCTTTCCGTGCTGCAGTGGGGACACACTTAAGATGATTCTTCATTTATAACAAACTTATAAATGTTCTGTGTATAGAATAATTATTGGGAGATTGTCTTTACTCCAAGAGGACCTTGAATTTAATACAGTATATCTTTGTGATTATTAATTTCAGTTTATATAATAATTTCTCATGTAAGATACTGTCTAAAGACTTTTTAAACTTAATTTTAATAAGCATAAAAGGAGGATTATGATTGCTACCTTTGTGTATGTATACAGGAGGGTTTCTGTGACAGATCACACGCCATATTTGAATAGAATACTCAACCATTTAAAGCCAGAATTTCTAGACATTCAAGATTTTCAGGCTCTGTTGCATATCTGATATTTTTATGGTGCCGGTTAAACATTTCATGTAATAAAACAAAACAGGAATAGGAATTTATGTGCTTCCTTTGCTGTTATTGAGAAGTGGCTAGCTTTGTCAACCTGAAGTTAGTTAGAACATATGCAGGGTGGCACCTGGGAGCAGTGGTTTTCAGTCAGGGTGCCATGACATGTGGTCCTTTTAGGGTGTTGCTGCGTGCTGTGCAATATTAGCACTGTTCACTGTACAAACACCTACACCCAGAGATTTCATATAGGAATTCATAGTGACCTGTTCTGGTCTTTCTGACTTCTTTGCA
This sequence comes from Crocodylus porosus, assembly GCF_001723895.1. Classification (NCBI taxonomy): domain Eukaryota; kingdom Metazoa; phylum Chordata; order Crocodylia; family Crocodylidae; genus Crocodylus; species Crocodylus porosus. Next base: position 265,120,626 of record NW_017728886.1, on the reverse strand, counting down.
ACAGAATAATTGCTCTAGTATTTTTTTCGTAGTCAAAAAATGAGTTAAAAGGAAGAGCTGGCATTTCCCAAGGGGTGCCTTTAGTCTTAAGAGATTTAGAGCCACTGGCATAGGTAAAAAGTAATGGGCATTGTGGTTTAGGGATTAACTGGTTCAGAAAGGCATATGCTTTCATAGGCAACAACATACGTTGTCAAATAAACTCGGCTGTTGCCTGTGAAAACTCATGCCTTTCTGAACCAGTCCGCCTCTAAGGCAGTGTTTCTTAACCTTTTTGAACTTGGGGCTTTAGCTTATTAGACTCAATCTATCCCTCAAAAAAATACCAGCTCTTAGCTTTCACTAGCTTTTGGAGTAATAGAGCAATTGTTTGGTTGCAAAGAACTTGAAAAGTTGCAACAGGTGAAGATGTTTTTGACATTGTGGATTTGTATTTGAAATCTCTGGGTGTATCTTGTGAATCATGTTTGCACCCTGAACTGCTAAAAGTCTGTGGGATCCTTGAAAGGATCTCGAGGCATCCCCCAAGGTACAGGATCACCCTGGTTGAGAATCACCAGCCTCTGCTGTTACCGTGGTAGTGTCCTGAGGTTTACTCCTTAGCTTTATGTGCTTGCATTCTCTTAAATACTATAGTGGCACACATTTTGAATTTTTTTAGCATTTGTGTTATTTGACAAAAGAAAATATGACGCACCAAATTGCCCCATGATGCTATCAGTCTAAGAATGAAGACAAAGGATGCAACCTGGAAGGGTGCTTAGACTGACAATAGGACGGTGTTTTATTACTTTATATTTGTGCCAGGAGTGGTTTAAGTTAGACTAAATTCCCTAGCAAGTGTTTTTACCTTTAATTCTAGTGACTTCATGCCCATACCTCTCAAACTGTTTCCACAGTGATTGTAATAAGAGAGACACATCGGTGCTACTAGTCACCTGTTTTTATTTGTAAGCATCATGGGGGGGGGGGGAAAAAGAGTCCTTAGGAGGAATTTAAGTTAGGGGAGGTTAATGGCATTATAGACTATGTAGTGGCAACTCTGAAATCACTGCATCAGGTATAGGAGAAGCAGGTAATTAGAGAGATGAAGCTGGTTTCTTAAGGAAAGAGGCTACTCCCAAGATAAGGGTGGATGTATTTCATTTCTCTTTGTTTTTAAAAAAGAGGGAGGAAAAACTGTTTTTTAAAATATTGGTAACTTGAAAAAAAAATCTTTTCACTATTTTCTTCAAACTTATCAGTGCCCTTCCCCCAGATATTTAAAGGGTGAGTTTTGGATTTCTATAGCGCATTTAACCGTTCTTTGCAGACAAAAGTTTTGTGTTTGGGGTTACTGAATTCACAAATGTAGTTTTCTTTGCTTTGAATCATGTAATTGTAATAAGATCACAGCATCTAAGTTAGTTAAAACAATCAGTACTTGCATTAGTAGTTAGTTCTGGGATAACTGAAGATGGCAAAATCAGGCAAGACAATATGGGTGCTGGAACAGAGGTCTGTGTTGGAAGATCAGCTGAAAAAAGTGAGTCACTACAAGTGGTTTGGAGGACAGTCAAAATGAAAGTGAGAAACATGGGGAAAGTGTGGTGAATGTTTGCATATAATATGATATTTCCATGTAGAAGATCTTGTATTGATCTCTTATTATTAGTTTTTTATTAGACCAATTTTAGTTGGTCTAATAAAAGGTATTGGATTTACCCAGAGAACCTTGTCTGTGTATTATATGAGTACTTATACAGAACTGTCATTTGAAATAACGTGATTAGATTTTTGAACTGGACATCTTGCTTTCTTACAGACTGATTTGAAATGTAATTACAGTAGAAAATTTAAAATTATGGTTGAAGTATTTTCAAAGGTATCAAAAGCTTTCCTTGATTTATTTCTAACCAGCAAGTTTTAACAGGTAATGAGTCTCATGAGTACAAAGTCATGGTGAACATGGATCCATGTCTTTGCTTTGTTGCTTTTGATGCGAGTTTGTGATTGTGTTGGATCTTGTTAAAGCTTAAGCTTGACTTTATAAGACTGTCAAATGCTTGGCTACAAGCTGCTATAGAACCCCTCCTGGCACTATACTGTTGAATGGAGGAGGCAGGAGTGGTCCAGGTGGGCAGTGAGTCTGTGGTTTGGTGGGAGGCTTTTTGGGTAGCCATATTCAGGTACAATGCATCTTTTATACCAAACTGGATGTTGTGGATTGCATCCATCTGATGTCTGAGCCCAGGAATGAAGTTAAGATGAAGCCAGTATGGCTGTAGCAGTTTTCTGGATGCACCTAAATCATAATACTGGAGGTGCCAAAGCATCTAACTCTTGCAAACTTAAATGTCCTTGCAAGTGATGATTTTTTTTAAAGTCAGCCCAGGGTTTGATGGATGCCTTGATGATTATTACCTTTCTCAGATGGCTTCTGCATCAACTCACATACCTGGCTGCTATATAGGTGTCATATTTAGATCAGGGTTGGAAGTGAAAATTGCACCCTGATCAATAGCCTGACTATTGCTTCTGGTAATTTTGAGGTTGGAATGTATCTTTGAAACAAGGATAAAAGACCTTATCACTGAACCTGGGAAACTGATGAAGTTTGAGAGATTCCATATCTGTCTAAAAGAAAATATCATTTGGATGTTGGACAGCTCTGGCTTAGGGAAATCTGAGCAGCAGCAGCAATATTTTGTCTTCTGCTATTGATGTCACTGATGCAGTAGCTTCCAAGCATGCGATCTGCCAGCTTAGTTTTCTTGGGTCACAGTCACAAATGAAGTGAGAGAGCGTGAGAAGTCTTGAACTGATTCTGTTTAGTTGCAATATTTAAAATTGGTTCTTATTTCAAATAGGAGAGAAACCTGGATTTTCAAAATAGCCTGTAATATATATCAGTATAAACTAACATTTGGTTGCTCAGAACAGTCTATTCATTTTTAAAACTTAAAATTTTAACTTTAAAAATGATTGATAATGGTCACCAAATAGCTTGCTATAATTAACTTTAAATATATTTGTGGTTTATCTCTAAACTTTGGTATTCCCCAGTTCTCTACAGGAGAAAAAACTACATGATGCAGCCTTTTCTTTTTCTTTCCCTTTTTTATAGCTTCCTTCTGTTCATTGTACCTATTCCCCACTCTTCCTTTTGTCTCTGTTTAGTCCAAATATTTTACATGCCAGTTGTGAGTAGCGTTTGATACAAGAAGTTTGTGTCTCTAACCCTTCAAGCTGTAATAAACTGAACTTGGCTCCAGAGGGAAAACTGGCTTTCCCTTACTAGGATGAGACAGCTTCCTTTGGCATCTACCATGCAAGCTGGCTGCAGAAGGAATTGGATCACACATCCTTAATCAGCTTCCTTTTCCAGCCTTTACTGTGAATACAAGTTAGGCTGATGCTGGCTAATGGCCCCTTTTTCAATTGTGACTGGAAGCATGGTAAATGGGTGCTGTCCTGTAAGATGTGCCCTGCATGCACTGAAGGGACACTTAAGTGTGCTCAATGGACTCCTGAGATCTGTACTCACATGAACAGCAATTCCTCTTCAGTGTTTCTAAGGGGGCGTTTTAGCATTTTGTGTTCTGAAAAAGTCTTCAGATATATTTGTATAATTGGTGCGGGGACAAGAGAGCAAATGTACATTCCTTTCTTTGACCTCACAAATGATTTTTCAGACTTTAAAACTTTGGTAGAGATTTTATGTACAGGCTTTGAAAGTATTTGTGGTTGTCTTTTACTTATGTTCCCTTCTAAAGTTTGTATGAATCTTTGTCTCAATATTTTCCTTCTCATCCTTATTTTCTTTTCTGTATTGTTTTTATATTAACTTTCTCTTGTAGATTTATGTATTATAAAGGAAAAAGTTGTCTCCTTTTATATCAGTTCCATAGTTCTCTCTCTTCTATCCTTTTTCCAGATTTCCTCTGAATTTCTTTTCTCTTTTTTCTGTATTTTTGACTTTCATTCACCACAGTGCATATGCTCTCTTGGTTTTTGGACATTGCAGAAGTCAGTGCTGTAAGATTTAGTCTGCCTTAATCTATTGAGCACAGCCGTGTGTGTAAAAATGCATGATAACTGTAGATGGCATTAGAAAAGCCAGGCTATAGAAGACAGATCACAATGAGTCTTGCAGTGTGAAACCCAAGAACCAGAAGGGGGGGGGGTCTTCTTCTATAGTTTTGGAATATAGTTTAGGCCAGTAAGTTGAAAACCACATGTGGGCTGCAGAGCAAGGATACAAATGTGCCAGGCCAGACTTTCAGGGATGTATTTGGTAGTCTTGTTGGTCTGAGACAAAAAGAAATGCAAAACTGTAGAACTCTTGGTTCAGAGATGATACTTTTTATTAGACCAACTAAGAAATTGCAAAAAAATTATCTCTTTCTGCAAGTTTTCGGACTCACATGCCCGTCAGCAGGCTCAGGGAAAATTAAGGTTGGTGAAAAGTCCCTACAGGTAGGAAATAAACTTGTTTTTTGCACAGAGGAAAGATTTCTACACCTCCCTGCCTGTTTGCCATCTGACACCACAAGGGAAGGAGTACTGCCTTCTTTAAGCCTTTCCTCACAAGTCTTGCTTCCCAGGCCCCTGATTATTTTGGTTGTTTTGTTCTGGACTCTCCCATCTGTCCACATGCTTCTTCAAGTGTGGGAGTCCAATACTGGATACAGTACTACAGGTGAGGCCTCACCAGTGGAGGACTTTCTTGCCTTGATTTGCAAGTGGCACTCTTGTTAATAAAACCCAAGTTCCTTGTGTTCGGAGGAGGAGGGGGGTTGCAGAAATAACACTGTTGGCTTGTATTCAGTTTATGGTCTGTTATAACCCCAGTCTTTCTCTGCAGTACTGCAGCCTATCCAATTGCTCTGTGTTTGTGTAGCTGTTCTGTCCCAAATGCCGAACTTTGCGTTTCCCCTTGTTGAATCTCATTTGCGGGACTGAAATATCAATCCAGGTAGACTTGGATCCTAGCCCTACTTTCCAGAATGTCTGCAGTTCCACCCAGCTTGGTGTTATTTGCAAATTTGCTAACTGTGCACTCAATCCCATTGTCCAGATCATTAGTAAAGATACCCTACCAGACCCAAGACAGACCCCTGGGAAATCCCACTTGATACCTTCTCCCAGCTAGACATTGGGCCATTGAGGGCTACTTATTACGTGTGATGATCCAGCCAGTTATGTATTCACTTTACTTTTGTCTAGTCCGTGTTTCTTTAGTTTGTTAATGAGAAAGTTGTGGGAGCGTGTCAGGACTTGAGTGGAGGGACTCTCCATCTTGTCATGGCCAGTCCTGTCATTGCCCAGCCCACTTATAAACCTCCCCTGTCCTGACTTGCTTTCTACTCCTCTCTGGAAGAAAAATGTGGTTTGGGAGGTCTCCTGTCTCTGCCCAAAACAGAGTGTGTCCAGGAGGTGGTGTGGAGAGGGACTCTTGAGGGCATGGTCTCACAACTTGCTGGGACTTCTGGTGTCTGCTGGCTCCCTGTTGTCTTATTTACAGGGTTACTTTGCTAGCTTGTTTTGGGCCACAGTCACTCTGGGCCTGTTGGTTTGGGGCATCCAGACTCTTCAAACCACTATTTGGTTTCTACCCCTCCACCATCCAGGACCCAGAACTTGGGCTTGGCTAACACACTGCCCAACCCAGTACCCCACAACAGTAGGGCCTTAGGCCCTGGTGTTCAGCTCAGGTTCGTACCTTAGGGCTTCCATGCCTGTACCTCTGACTTGGTAAATGGACACAGCCCAGACTCTGGGTTTAGCTCCTCGGGCCCACTGCTCAAACAAATAAGGAAAAAAAAATCCTAACTGAAACTTGTTCTCCATTGTGGCATTTCTTCCATCTGGTGAGGGTGATGCAGCTTTTCTGCAGCCTCTCTCTCTGCTGAGGTGAACTCACCCAAGTTACTCCACTCCACCTGACAGGAATCCTTAATGTTTCAGCATTTCTTGAGTTATGGGGAACTTGCCACTTTATTTTCCTTGTCTCTTCCTTAGGCTCCCTTTCTGATCTTAGACCCCTGAAGATTCTAGCTTTAATGGGGCCAGGCCATCTTCCAATCTTTTCCCTCCTTTCTCTGTAACTGGGTTTCACTCTATTACAGGGAGACAGTTTCAAAAGCCTTGCTAAACTGAAGGTATATCGCATCTGCCAATCTTCCCCCGCTTCTCCCCATCCACAGAGCCTGTCACCTTATCATAGAAGGAAATAATGTTGATTAGGTATGACTTGCTCTTGGTGAATCTGTGCAGGCTATATCTGATCACCTTGTTCACCTTCAGGCGCTTCTCAGAACCTAGGAACACCTCTGTACTCCTGCAGTTCCCTAGATCCTACTTCTTCCCTTTCTTAAAGATGGGCACTATATTGTCTCTTTCCCTGTCATCTGGGACATCATCAGAGTTCATCAAGTTCTCAAAACGGATAATCAATAGCTCTGAAATGCCCTTAGCCAGTTCATTTTGTACCCTGTGGTACAGCCTATCTGATGCTAACACCTTGAAAGCATCTAGCTGCTCTAAGTAATCCCTAACCTGTTCTTCTGCTGCTTTAGCTGCCTTCCCTATCTTTGCCAGCTGCACATGTCATCTGGTGGCTACCCCTGTTTGCAAAGAGGGAGGTAAAAAAAGTGTCTGTTCTCCAGTAACCCTGCATCATCTGTAACTGCACTCCAGAAGGAATCTATGGTTTCTCTGGTCTTCCTCTTACTTTTGACATACTTGTAGAATCCCTTTTTATTGCTTTTTATGTCCCTTATCACTGCATCTGAAATGATGCCTTGGCCTTCCTAATTTTTCCCTTTTATGCCCATATGATACTCTTACATTTTTCCCTAATACTCTGACCAAGTTTCCTCTTTCTGAGGTTCAACTTCACAAAAAAATTGCTGTCTTGCCTGGCTAGTCTCCTGTTGAACTTAGTTTTCTATCACATTGGGATAGCTTGCACTTGCACCATCAAAAGGGCCTTTTTACAGTATAGCCTGCTCACCTGGACTCCTTCTCTGCTTAGCTTTACTGCCCACCAGTTCCCCAAGTTTTGTTAAAGTCTGCTTTTCTGAAGTCCAGTGTCCTTGTTCTTCTGCTCTCCATCCTTCTACCTGTTAGGGTCTTGAATTCTATCATTTCATGGTGACTTGCCCAAGTTACCTTCATACTGTCTTCATATTCTCAACCACTTCCCCTGTTTGTGAGCAGTAAGCCAAGAAGAACCCCCTCCCCCCTCAGGTGGCCTCTCTCTCACCTGTACCAAAAGTTATACCCAGACCATACCAGGAATTTGGTGATCAGAAACTGGTTTAAATCTATAACAGAACAGAAGTTCAGTGCACATAAGCTGGTTTCAAAATGGCCAAAAAGTGGTTTAAGAGAAGCCTGGTTGAATGTCATATCAGACTTAACTGATTTAGGAGAAACCGGTTTATGGAACTTCTGTCCTAGACCTCTTGGTTCAAGCTGAATCACAGTCCCTCAGCTTCCCAGCATGCTTTGCAGCCCCGGACTGGGCTGTGCTGTCTGCTTGAGCAGAGCGGGGTTGGCCCTGCCCCTCTGCTCCCTAGGCGGTAGGGGTGTGGGTAGGAAACCTGGCTTGTGCAACCTGGTCTGCCTGGTAGGAGCAGAGCAGCCCCTGCCAGACTTTTCCCCGCTGGAGTGGAGGAGGCAGGGGCGGGCATAGGCCAGCAGGCTCAGGGAGATGGGGATTAAACCCCCTGCCTCCCCTCTTCCACCAGCCCGGGGACCCCAGTCAAGGTCTGCCTGGCTTTCCATCTGATTGGCCGCTCACATTGTGGGGGACATGGCTAGAACCAGGCTGGGCAGCACCTCAGACAACAGTGGGGCAAGGAGGGGGATTAAGCTCCCCTGTCTCCCCTCCCATCTTCCACCAGCATGGAGACCCCAGCCAGGGTCTGCCCAGGTTTCCCTCCTGCTGGCCACTTATGCAGTGGGAGGCATTGCCACAGCTTACCCAGGTAGTGGCTCAGGTCATTCTCCACCACCTGCTGCTCACGTGCCAGGGGGCAAGTTGGGCAGACCCCAGCTGGGGTTCCTATGCCAGTTGGAGAGAGGGTGACTTTAATCCCTTTCCTTGCTCTCCCATTGCCTGAGGTGCTGCCTGGGGTGGTGTCTGGTCACACCCCCTCCCCCGCCCAACCCCCAGGTTTTCAGCAAACCTGAAAAGGGCTGCTTCCCCCCTGCCATTCTAGTCACACCCTGGCTGGGGTCCCTGCAGGCCAGGGTGAGGGTTTCAACCCCCAAACCCTCCCCGATCATACTCAGCAGCCTGGCAGGGCCTGGCCACACCCCCATTCCTGGTCAGCTTCCCTCCAATCTTGCTGCTGCAAAAGGGAAGGGAGGGATCACTCTAGCGCCCCTCCTCCAGCTTTTAGCCTGAGCCACTGCAGGCATGTGGCTGCATTTCCGGAGTTAACAGTGAATGTGTATTCACTTGCAAATTGGTTCAGTCTATGCAGGTTAGACTATCCTACAAAGATTGAATCCATTCAGGCTCAGGCTTTTTGAATGTCTACTTAGCTTTCATAGCACCATGCATAAATTGGCTGAAAGTGACTTGATGCAATTCATGTATCAATTGTGTCATAAATGTAACATCTGCCAAGGCCCCTGGAGTCTACCATAAGGGGTTCCCAGTATATACGGTGTGGCGGGCCAGTAGGGGGCGCTTCTGCGTTGAGCCGCCCACCTCCCTGCTCCTGACCACCTGCCAGGCTCTGAATGCCTCCCTAGGGGCGCCTTATGTCCGGCCCGACCCCTTCCTGGAGCACATACGCTAGCCTGGGGGTAACGTCGCCGCCACCACCCCAAGAATAGACTCACTCCTGGCCCTGTGTCCGTGGGGAAACACAGGCCTAATGTCCTACGGGTACTCGACCCAGTACAGGCACTTGGGGCACTTCCCCAAGTCCGGGGGCAAAAAGTACAGTCTCCCTTAGTCTGCAGACCTAAGGGGTCCCTTAGGCATAATTTAGACCCACCCCTCAATAAGTCTCCCACACCAGTCACAAAGGAAGACTTTATTGGTTACAGGGGTAGGGTGAAAATAGGGTACAAGATTGAGCAATATCCTAGAAATCCTAAAGAGCAAACAGTCTGGCTGAGGTAGCCTTTTGATCACGCATCTGAGTTACTGCCAGCTAGATATCTAATCAGATCTTGAGTAGCTTACTCACAAGCATCTTCCAGAGGCTGGTGAAGTTACCCCTCTGGAGGCAGGCAGTTTCTAGCTTGTGAGTTTGGGGGAGAGAGCCAATTTTAGATGGTCATGCTCCCTGTGTCCCCTGCATGGCTGCTGCCTCACCTCATGGCCGAAGAGAGCGCCTCCTCACCCATCCTAACTTATATAGCCCCCGTGACCTCATTCACCTGGTCCAGTGGAGGAGGCCAGCCCCAGTTGACTGTCAGCCAACCAATTTGAAATACATCACCTGTTACCAGGCAGATCCCAGCCCACCAGGTAGATGCCCCTCACCCAGGTACCAGTCAAGTAGGCAGAGTGAGCAGGTTTCCCCCCTCCCTCAGGAATGCAGCCAGCTCAAGTTACCTAAAGAGCCAGGGTAAGGGTGTGGTCTCCTCTGCTGAGCCCACCCTACTCAAATGGTCACAGCACAGAGATTTTATCACATTGTCACAGGGCAGAGATTTTGGGGAGAAACCAAGGTTGCTTTCTGCCATATACGGCATATGCGTAAAATTAACATAAACAGAAAGTTTCATTGCTGTTAAAGTTGTATTAGGATTTACCCACCCAAAACCTTAAAAAAACAAAATTATTAGAAGAGTCTCCAAAGTATCTTGTCACATTTAGACAAGATGGGGAGATGCATTATTTTCCACAATACACTCCAGTGTTCTAAAAGCATTTGCTTCCATCCCCAGTGGATATCAAAAAACAGTATGTACTTAAGTTACTGCTCGTGCAAGCCTTAATGAAAAGTTCATGTTCTCTGTCAACGAACTGATACAGCTGACTATCACCATTCATTCATTCACAATGTTATTTTGTCTTAATTTTGCTGAGTTTGGTGTGTTCAGGTATATGTGACTCGTATGAAACTTGGGTTGTCTGTAAAGGTTCCTAACCAATTCTCAATTATCATTTCAGATTTGAAGTTCCGTCCCGTGCTGCTCTACCTTTTACTGAGAGCTGGAAAAAAATTTTAAGGTATGCAGAGAGAGTTTTGAGTGAATTATATTTTTCAGTGTGTTTTGTTCATTCTGAATGAAATAAAATGAAGGTTAGATTTTCAGAAAACCTACAGATGTTTGTGGAGCTCAAGTGGCATTGATTTCCAGTTGGGGCTTTTATTTATTAATTCATTTTAGGTCTTTGAAAATCATAACCTTCAACAATCCATAATTACTTTTGCAGGTTATTTTTTAAACCAGAGCCTTATAAAGCTTTAACTTTTAGCTTTATAAGATTTAACCAACCAACCAAAAACAGTTTTCTTGCCTCGTCTAATGCGTGAAGGGCTTGCTAAGCTCAGACCGAATGGTTGGCCTAAGGGGCATTTGTAGGAACTTGCCTGGTCTACTAAAGCTGCTTAACTGAGTGCTATGTGGCATCAGGATGACCTTTTTATACTGAAGAAGAATTTCAACAATTCCTTATTTCCATAGGTTATTTTCTGTGCTCTAAAGGAAAAATGATGCTGTAGTCTTTCTTCAGAATCACAGCCGTTTGATCTATGTGTATCCTGTCCAACTCTTCTTCTGGTCTTGATCACATGTGACTCCATTCTTGGCCTCTTTAATTTTTCTGTGCTTTCCCAAGATAACTTGATCAATAGGCATAGGCTTGTACGATATATGTGTTAAAATGAATATATAGGCAGTCCTCGGACTTACAACAATTAGTTCCTGAAAACCACATCTTAAGTTGAAACATTTTAACTTGGAACCAATTTTCTCATAAGAAACAATGTCATAAATGGGGGATTGGTTCCTGAACCAAGGCCCAATACCCTATTTTCGCTAAAAATACCCCAAAATTTTGTACTTGATCAATTATAGACGAGTAATGTAGCTACATTATTGTATTTATATTGTAAATAGCAATCATATTGATTTGGAAGGACTTCTTTGAGGTGACTTTGCTGGACTTTTTAAAGGGTTCTTGGCTGGAGTCTTCTCAGGAGTCTTGGCTGCAAGTTTTTCTGCAGTATTGTCTGCTTTCTTAAAGAAAGTGTCCAAGGAAGTTTAGACAGATGTTCTTCAGGGAGATGGGAGATGCAGCAAACCTTTTTGCTGGCATGGCATCACATTGGATCAGGTGTTGTAAAGTTGAAACTGACATCATAAAGCTGAAACAGGATGACACTTTGTAAATGTGAAATGTTGCAACTGGAAACGTTGTAAGTTGAGGATTGACTGTACTCTATTTTTCTAATTCTCTTGCACTTGACTGTCATCAGTGCAGAACTTGAGGGATCTGGTCACTAATTCTTGTAGCCCACAGTTTACTACCATATTTACTCTAATACAATATGAAGTTCTCCCCCTTTTGGCCTGGGGGAAAATCCATCTGCCTTACTTGGATACAGTAAAATCATGTTAAATACATTGTCTGTTGTTAAACTGCAGCCAAAAGCAGCATGTGCTCAGCAATGGAAATCAACTATGAAGTTGATTAAATACAGGCAACACTCAGCATGACTATAAAACATGTGGCCCACCTTGGGAAAACCTGCTGATGGTGGAACCCTTTTTCTTTGTGTGGCTCTTAGAAAAATACAGGCGGGTGTTCATAGTTTCATAGTTGGTCGGGTTGGAAGGGCCCTGAGCAGATCATCAAGTCCGACCCCCTGCCATGGTAGGAAAAGGTAGTGGGGTCAAATGACCCCAGCAAGGTGTTCATCCAGCCTCCTCTTAAAGACCCCCAGGGTAGGAGCCAGCACCACTTCTCTTGGAAGCTGGTTCCAGATCCTAGCTGCCATGACAGTGAAGTAGAGCCTCCTGATGTCTAGTCTGAATCTACCCTCTGCCACCTTGTGACTGTTATTTCTAGTCACTCCTGGTAGTGCTCGGGGGAACAGGGACTCCCCCAGTGCCTGCTGGTCCCCTCTGACTAGTTTGTAAACAGCCACTAGATCCCCCCCTCCTTCAGTTGTGGAGGCTGAACAGGTTCAGGTCCCGTAGCCTCTCCTCGTAGGGTCTGCCCTGCTGCCCCCTGATCATGCAAGTGGCCTCCTCTGGACCCCCTCCATGTTGTCCACATCCTTCTTGAAGTGCGGCACCCGGAACTGGACACAGTACTCCAGCTGTGGTCTGATCAGTGCTGCATAGAGGGGGAGGATCACCTCCTTGGACCTGCTTGAGATGCATCTGTGGATGTATGAAAAGGTATGGTTGGCCTTCCTGACTGCATCCCCACACTGCTGGCCCATGTTCATTTTGGCATTAATAGTGATTCCAAGATCCTTTTCTGTCTCTGCACTGACAAGAAGGGAGTTCCCCAGCCTCCACAGGGAACAATTACCAGGCCTGGTGGTACTAGACTGGCACTGGGAGGCCCAGAGCCAGCCCTTACACCATTCCCTTGGTGCCAAAAATGCCTGATCTTAGCCAAAAAGCTGAGATGCTGGTGGGAACCTACCACAAGAACAGGTCAGTGCAGCTCATCTGAATCAGACACGTGGTAATGCCCACTAACCATGGTCCCCTTCATTGCTGACTCTTTTTAGTTATGGTGGGCCACAACACTGCATATAGTACACCCAGAATCTCTCCATTGGCCCTTCTTTCAACCAGGTACATATTCCTGTGGTCCCACCTTCCATGAGGTGAAACTAGACCAGGTTGCCTTGCATCTCATCTGCATGTTCATTTTTTGGAGCCTTGTAGGACTCATGACATGAATACCTGGTTGCAGGCATGAATGGGGGCTAATTAGCCCATGGCTCTTTTGTGGCGTGCATCTGGAGTACTGAGCTGTGTGGTCATCATTACTTGAAATGCTGTTGACTTTGGTGGGGCCCAGTGCGATGAACTATGTAGTAAATCGCGAGCCTTTGGCTTTGCACGATTTTCATGCATAGTTTGTGCTATGCAGAAGTATGTGCCAAAGTACTTCTCAGAAGTATGTTTATAGAGTACCTGTGCTAAAACTTTGCAACAGTTTCAAAAAAAGGGTAACATGCATCAATTCTGGATAAACTAAGTACATGGGTAGTATATGCAAATTGTTACAGCCAGGTTTAATTTCAGGGTTATTGTTTTTAAATTTGTTCCTCACTTCAGTATTCTCAGGGAGAACAGGGTCTGACAGTAAGAAGAGAGGGAAGGGGCTGCCAGGAGAAAAAGTTGGGGGGGAAGCAGAAAGAAAAGGGCTACCTGACCCCCCAGATTTATTTTTTCCCTGCTGTAGCAGTGTGAGGGGGACAAATTCAAGGCAGAACTCTAATAATTAGATTCTACACCTGAAAAACTATAACAGACTTATACATTTTCCATATAGAGAATCTAATTATTTGGGGGGTTGTCTTTATATTCAGGGTCACCTTCTATTCAAGTAAATACAGTATCTTTTTTCCTGCTACCACTGTCTCTTGTGGTTAGCAGCTTGGGAGCAGAGTGTCCAGCAAGATTCATTGTCACCCCTGTTTTGGCTTGTAAAAAAAATCAATTTGGTGCCCACTTAGAAAAAATGCCAAAGGTCTTCTCCACTTAAACACTGAGGTATATGATGATGATGGTCATGTCCATCTTGCTGGTCTTGATATAATCGCAGGGAATTTCTAAACATAAAAAAGCTGCTGGTAATATTCTGGATGAAGCAAACTGTACTGCATTCATGGCCATTACTGTTAAACTGTGTTTTAGAATAGTTTAATAGTGTTCTCTTATCTATGGAGCCCTTCAAGTTATGTCTGTGATACTAGTTGCCCATTTTCAGTGTGGCATGGCCTCCTGTACTAACCTGTTGTATAACTTTAGATAGATATGTGGTTTTGTATAAGTAAAATTATTTTACAAACCAGTTTAAAGATGGTAAATATTTTAGTAAAAGTATCAGTGCTGATGCTTAAGGTCCTGTGTCCTGTGCAGTGTATATATAGACCTATATAGGGCATCAGGGTCTCTAGATGTCCTGACATGACCTCCACTGTCCTTTTCCCTTTTGTCTTTCCCATCTCTGGTCCAGGTCTAATTAGCACCCTAGTATGCTTGCTCCTTTTTTATAGTAAACTTACTTTGTTTTGACATCTGTCTGATATTTCAATCCATCCTAGAAGTTTACATTGCTAAAGAGCAGGGTAAAAGATAGCAGGAGCCAGGGCACCTGTTACAGTGTGCAAGATGGTTTCAGTTTTGATATCAAGGAGGTGTGGGAAATGTTTTGGTAATGGATATATGAACAGTTTTTTTCCCCTGAAAAGCTTTTGCTAATAGATAAGGGCTAATGCAGAATAAATGTTTGAAGCTGCTTAGCTACTGATAGCAGAGTTCATGCCCTTGCTTTTCAGCTAATATTTGTTGATGTCTCTGCCACCTAGAGCAGTGTCAGCAGTGCAGTATCTATTCTGCTTTAGGGGGCTAGCAGTGTCTTTAGTAATTATATTGGAAACCCAGAAAAGTAAGAGCCTGAAATGATGTCTGTTGGTCTTTGAGTTTATCTTAAAACGTACTTATGTGTAAGGGTATACAAAGCATCAATTTTATTTTTTTTAATGCTTCATTTCATTTGACCTTTATAAAATGAATAGCTACTAATGTCATGATGTCATACATAAAGCACACTTGTATTTGCTTTGTAAGCCTCAGCTATTTATTTGTTCTTTAGAATGCAGTTGTAAAAGACTGATGCAAGTCATCCTAGTAAAAACCATGGCAGCTGCACATTTATTTGTTAGGTAAATATCTTGCAGTACAGTGAACCTTCCTGGATGTGACTTGGCTGTAAAGGTTTTGTTGAGCTCCATCAGTAGTATAATTAGGGCATAGTGAGGGCCCTGTGCTGCCCTGTATGGCCACAGGAGTCAGGCAGGGGAGTGCCACACCCACTGATCAGTATATCTGGGGTGTGAGTGGAGCAAATGAAGTGGTGTGCTCCCTTTTCCCCTCCTCAGTGCTCCTGGGGGATGGTCAGTGCTTCCTTCTCCCCTTCCTGGACCTTTTATATGGTCTCTGCTCAGCCACAGGGGCTGGTCAGTGCAATGCTGCACTGTGTATTGTGGGGGGGAGGGGAAAGCTGCTCAATGGGGGAAGCAGAATGGTGTTCTCCCTACCACACCCCTACCCCAGGTGCTCAGTGAGCACCTTGCATTACTAAACACCACTAATGGTAGTGTTACAAAATGCAGCAGTAACAAGTAAGGAAAGATTGCAAGAGAGATTCAGTTTACATGTAGCATTTTCTTGATTTGTTCGTGGGCATAAAGCAGTGGTTCTCAACCTTGTTCGACTCAAGACATCCCTCTTCAGAGTAAAAGCACCCTTGAGAGAATGCCAGAACCCACTGTTGACTCATTTTTTGACTGTGGAAAAAGAAGCAATTCTTTTTTTTAAAAGACATTAGAAAGACCCACAACAGGTAAACATGTTTTAACACTATGGATTCCTATTTGAAATCTCTGGGTTTATCTTATAAATTGTGTTTGGACACCTAACTGCTAATATTGCACTGTGCTCTGTGGCACCTTTGGGAGGATATCCCAGGGTGCTGCAGCACTGTCTTTGAGAATCACTGGCGTAGAGAAGTCTGTTCGCTTTAATAGGAATTTTGGGGACTGGAGGGATTTGGGATTAGTTATGTTTGTTTGCCAGTATTTAGTACCATCCCCTTAAAACTGCAGTAGCGCAGTGTTAGGCTGTATAACTGTATGGCTCCAAGCATAGGAGTTCAAGCCTTGCTTAACTCATGCCTAAACTCATGTAAAGGCAGGCAGTGGGATGGGGGGAAGCATAGATCCTGGGGTGCCAAAGTGATCTTCACCATAAAAAGGTTGGAGACCACTGCCTTAGGGCATGCTTTTGGACAACTGAAGCACGTATGTGTGTGCCGGACATCTGCTCCAATGTGTGCTAATTAGTCAAGTCTGCTAAAGCGTGTTAATGCACTCCAGCAGCCTCTGTCACATATATTCCATGTTTCCGTGCTTCAGAATGGTGTCCGAGGTGCTGTTTGATGAGCTTTAGTTCAAGTGCCCTGTCACCATTTAGAAGCATGGGATGCTGAATATACGTGACTGCAGTAGTTGCTTCAATTAAAGTGCTTCCCCCTCCACCCAGGACTGTGTGTATAGATGCCCCTGGTTCCCATTGAAAGCTTGTGATGGGACGTAATAGCTTAATGGTAGGTGCCTTCCAGTCCTGTGCTTCTATTTATAAGCAAGAAATTGAAGTTCAAAAAGTATAACCTGTATCAAGTGGCTCATATATTTCTCCAGAGCTTCCTGCCCTAGTTATTTGCATCTTCATGACCACTTTTTCTCACTTTCACCTCACAGCAAAACTCACTTTTTTTAAACTGAGGTAAAGCAGCTCAGCTAAATGTAGTTAGCTCCCAGATTATAGTGCTTTCCTTGCCTGCCTGTGAGCCCGGGCTCGGAGGTTAGCTCTAAAACCAGTGATTCTTGTCCAGCGTTGTCCAGTCAGTGCTAGTCAAAGAGTCCCAAGAACATACATCACTAGGTCTGTTGTGGGAAACATACAGTAGTTCAAAAGAAAAAAACGTGCAGTCGAACAGGGGAAATGCTTAAAAAGGGGTAAGTCTCTTTAGTGTTCACTAAATTTATGTACTAGTATATTCTGGTTTCTAACCAATAGCAAGTATATGTCCGGTATGCAAACATACTGTTTTGGCAAGCAGGTACAATAAGTTACAGAAACACTGAATGGTATCTCATTCTTACTTGTTGGGATGTCAGTTGGATACATGACATTCTTTCTTTGAAATAAAGGCTGATATTCGGGAAGCATGATACAGGATTCAGAAAACGTGGGAGTACGGTAATAAATCCTGGCTGGTTAGTCAGTAATGGTTCCAATGCTGTTTGCTTTCTAGTATTTTGCTACCAGAAAATGTAGTGCTTGTACCGTGACTGATAGCTATAGATAGCACAGATGCTGCATTATTCATGAGTGTAGGAAACGCATATGAGAAAAAGTCACTTTGATAACCTTTTCTGTAAAGAGCTGCAGTGGTACACTGAAGAGTCACTTGTGGCTCAGAAGCAGCAGTGTGAGCCTTGCTGCCCTGGACTATGGCTCATCATGGTTTCCTTCCTACACACTGGTGAATCCAGGGTTCAGTCCCTTCCATAGGTGCCAAAAGATGTATGCCTATATGTAGTTTTTTGCTTTTTCACCCCTTCAGGCAAGAATAAAGTATGAAAACCAAGGGAAGAGATCATTCAAGCAATGGTGTCCATGGTTCAGTGAATGTTACATATTTTTCCTTTTTGTGGTAGAAGTAATGCATCCTTATGATATCAGGGGGAATCATAGTACAGGAAGTACTGCCTTTCAGAATAGATTCTATACTGAAGGCTCCCAAATGATTCACTTCATGGCATTTCCTTATTTTTCCAAGTTTCATGGTGTTAACCCCTGTACCGTGCCACATTGCAATTTGAAAAAACACAGTTGGCCCCAAAAAACTCTTCACCAAAGCTAAAGAAGTTACATGCATATATGTTTAAGCTTTTGCATGTGTGTTGATCAGTTCAAATGAAAAAGAATAAAAGGAATAATCCCTTTGTGAAAGCTTAGCATGTCCGTAAGTGTTTGCATAATAAAGACTTCAATGTTTGGTGTATAGACTTAGACTGGCACTCAAGGCTCTCAGTCATTTTTACCGTTATCACTTGTATTACTATAGCATTGAAAAGTCCTAGTCACGGACCTAGACCTCATGGTTTGATGCATGGGGCCCTGGCAGACATTGAATTTATGGTGCAGTTAATATTTTAAGCACACCATAAACTATAACAAGCCATCCATTCATTTGGTTTATGGCATGCTAAAACATTATATGTGGAACATCTTTGTGACTGGTTTGCCTTGTGCCTTAAATAAAAATGTGTGGTATATGCCATTGTGTGAACACAACAAAAAGGCTGCCCCTGCCCTTGCCCCTGCCCAAAAGAATGTACCATCCAAATATAAGATGAGACGGTGTGTGACTCGACAGATGGGGAAGTATGAGCAAGCGGTAGGATGCAATAAATAGGTCAGCAGCGGTCTAACCATTTTATTTTCTGGGCGTCAAAGCAAAAGAGAGTTTTTCCTAAGAATGAGCGGCACTGTCTCTATTTTCTAAAAATGAATATAGGTGAATTCATAAAAATGAATTATCACTAGCATTATCCAGCAAAGACTCAGAACTGAGTGAATCTTAGTACCGAGTCTTTCGGGAGATAAAGTGCTTTCTGAATTTAAGGAGCATAGCTTACCAGAGATTCCAGGATAGTAAGCATTAGGTAGCAAAACCCATTGTTTGTTAATATTGTCTTCTGGTCAGGTCTTCTAGCTACTGTGAGGCCATGGCAAAAGCCATGGTAATGATGGCTCTCCTTGATCACAGAACAAAAGGCAACAGTGATTACTAAACTTGTCTCTTGAACAGCCTGATTCTGTAAATGGTGACTGAGTTGCTCCTGTACATTTTTAAGCTCTTATCATTGTAACAGAATAATTCATATTTTAAATGCCGATAAATCCCTTAAAAATGTTAATTAAAACAAAACATAAATAAATTACTCTAGTGACCTACATAAAGGAGGGGGAACTAATTTTTCTTCTAGGTATATACGAGTTGCTTTTCTTAATGACAGCTTTTATACTCTAAGCGCAAAATGTAAGCCTCTGTTTCCACAAATATCATTCTGGACTGGTGAGTTACTCGGCAATTGTGCTTTTGCAGAAAATGTTAAAAAAACCCCCAAGCTTTCATTTTTGTTTTATGTTTGGCACCTGGTGATTGCTAGTGTGAAAGGTTCCAACTGAGTTATAAAGTTCTGAGTCTGTAGGTAATAAAAATGTTGACAGACCCTTAAATATGCTGGTTTGAATGATGTTATTAAAGAATAAGCTTTCATGTGCCTGGGTTTAGCTTTACAGGTCCCTTTAACAAAGCAGAGAGAAATCCTGGTGTATGGCACTGATTAGCTCATGTCCCATTCATTGATCCCAGCCCTCAAAAAATACAGTAGATTACAAACAGAGGCAGTGTATTTGAAAAATACCTGATGCACTAGAATGGCTGAAAAATCCACTTACTATTTTGTGTTTCTTTTAGCCTTTTTTTCATTAGTAGCTGTCATCAAGTACTTGGCCTGTGCCCAGTTTAAGTGAACCTCAGAACAGCATTTTTTAGCTTTGAGTTCTTTGCATGGAAACTCCTGTATAAGTGCAACTTAGTAGTTAATTGAGATGAACGGAATCAGCTTTCTATACAGTAGGGGTGGTAAAGATATGGCCCACAGCCAGAACCGGCCTGTGGAGCCCCTTTGCCTGGCCCCTGTTGGTTTCCCCTGGGCCTGAGGTGATGCCCATGCTGCTGGACTTGCCCCGTGTGGAGGGCCTGTGATATGTGGTGCTTGCTGCAGGATTTGTGCTACTTGTGCACCCTCTCCAGGTGGTCCCATAGCACCCACTCCAGGTGGCTGCATGTAGTGACTATTTTTCCTCCCTCCCTGTCTAGTCCAGGACTGCTCTGCAGATTATGGACGGGCTGGAGCAGGTGCTATGTGCAGCATGGATTCTAGACCAGCCAGGATGGACCTCATGTGCAGTGTGGGTCCCGGACTGGCTACAGTGGGCACCATCTGTGGCATGCATCCCAGGACCTGCACTGCATATGGATCCTGACCAGCTGGGGTCAGTCCCGCTGCTCTGGATCCAGCATGGAGGGAGTGGGGGTTGTTGGGCAGTGTATGGACCTGATCCGGCCCCCAGACTGGCCCAGTGCTACTCATCCAGCCTACGGGGCCAGGTAAGTTTGACACCCCTGCTTTGTAGATTACACCCCTTTTGTCTATGCATGGAATAAATGTTTTAGCTAAATTAAAACAGCACTCTTTACCCAGGAGGGATCACGAAACTTCCTACCAAGATTGCTATCTATTATTGCTTCACCCATGCTGGAACGCTGCCATCCTTCTGCTAGATGGTGGGAACAACATTGTAGCATAAAGGAGCACCACTGCCACTGAGAGGGGGCATTGCACTTGATATAACAAAGCCTAGAGAGGGACCTGAAAGGTATACTAGGTTTTGTTCCCTGGGAAACTGTTTGAATGGAATTTTTGTGGCTGAGAAAATGTGGATTTTAGTTAACTTTGCAATGATTTATCCATATTTTTGCCAGTAAGTTTGAGAAGGTGTTTAATAATACTTATCATTTGGGTCATCTCCAAAATTATATGCAAATGAAGGCTAATAAAAAAATTGCAATACAGATAAATATTTAGATGGGTAGGGTTCTCTCTCCAAGTCTATGCAGAAAGTCAGGATTAGATTTTGTGAGTTTTCGGTTATGTCTCTTGCTAAGAATGTCAGCTCGGAGGCGCTGAGGATGTGGGGTCACAAGGGCCCTGGCTCCCCTTGGGAAGAGGGCTGTCACCTGAAATGTGTAAAGCTTTCCACATACCCATCATTGTAGTCCCCTCCCCTCCCCCCAGCAAAAATGAAAATTGGCATCCATGCATCAGCTCCTGCTATCTCTTTCCATATTGTCTTATCTTAATAGATCCCTAGAAATCCTATAGACTATGAAACTTCTGCTTGACTTTTTTTGGCATGTAAAGCCAATCCCTGTGTTTTGTCACGGTGTATAGCTTCTTGTAGGCTCAGGTCAAGTATCATTTGCTGATTTAAAAATATTTGAAGAAATTAAAAAACAGTATATGGGTAGATTCCAGCTGAACACTGTATTTACCTAAATCCCAAATAACTTTGAATTTAAAACAATTCTCCCCCCCCCCCCCAATAATTAGATTCTATACATGGAAAATTATAAATTAGTTAGAATTATTCATGTATAGAAGCTAATGATTGCAAGGTCATCTTCAATTCATCCCCGCCATCACTGTGAGGGGGGAAATAGTCTTGGGAGGGCAACCAGCAGAAAAAGCAGCACTGGTAGAAGTGGGCAACTTGCCCTATGCCCCCCTGCCTCTCTAGTTGTCTTAGCCCCACTCTAAGGCCTGTCCCATGGCTAGTTGCCTCCCCTTGACACCTGTCCTGCCCCTCACCTCCCTCCTCTGCAACTTACCCTATGCAGTGACTCTGGCTTCACAACATGCGGTGGCTCCAGGCCTGGGCAGGCAGAAGAGGCAGCAGCAGTTCAAGCCCCAGCCCTGGGTTGGGCCAGAGTCACAGAAACTCCCATGTCTGTGCAGTCCTTCCTGTACTTCTCCCACCCTGTGCTATGTAGTCTCCCCTGACATCCTTCATTTGCAGTCTTCCCTCCCTGCACCATCCCTGTACCACCATCACCTTCCCTCATGCTGCCCCTGGGCTGCGTACCGTGCAGGCTCTCCGTGGGCTGCCTCCGCTCTCTCTATGTGGCTCCCCCAGGTTGAGGTTGGAGTTGGAGATGCCGCTGGAGAATATGCCTGGCCTGGACTGTACTCAAATCTAAGATGACGGTGGGGGTTTTTTCATTTTTCCTTGGATTCGAGAAAATACGGGAAGTTAGTTCGTGGTCGCTTTTCATAAGTATCTTCATAAGAACCTGTTCTGTGCCAAGGGTGTCTTGGGCCCCTGAAGGAGATTGTTAACAAATCCCTTGTTTTAAAATCTGGTTTTAATGATCCAGAAAAAGGAGGAAAACACTTCAGAAGTTTTAACTCTTAAAGTGAAAGCCTGAGTTAATAATAATATCCTGTTCCTTTTCTAGTAAGCTTATAGGAAGGGTTTTGGAGAAACCCTCCTGACACTCTTTTTGTAGGGAATGTTACAGATCATGTTGCTGCTGTTGATGTTTGACTTTTTTTCATGCAGAAGGCAGACAAAAATGGTGAGAGAATAACAGCAAAAGGAGGAAGAAGCAGCTTCTGTCTCTGCTTTGTGTTTCTTTTTCTTTCTTTGCTTGTAGTGTGCGGTGCCCAGAGTCTGATCAGCTGCTGGAAGTGGTGATATCAATTTCCTTGTTCTGATCTGATTTGCTTAAGGCTCCTTTCAGGACTAGGATGATGAAGGCTCAGCTGTGTCATGGTGGGTCCCAAGAGATGAGTGGCAGAATGGTTTCATTCCACTTGTTTCCGCTTCTCCCGTTGTTTGTGCAGAGCTTGCTCAGTCTCCAGGAAGGGGCGACAGCCTCATTGTCTCAGCATTAACCAATCAAAACACAAGTTTTGGTTCCCAGTACAAGCATTTCTTCCAATTTCTAGAATCTTTTAGCTCATTTTCATACTAAACGGACACTTATCAGGAGCCTTGAAGATACCTTATCATGGTTATTTTAATCTAAAGAATTTGGTTTGCCTTGTGTTCAGTTTTTGCTGACTGTTGTTTGGACATCTTTTACCTTAGAGGCGTGCACACGCACTCTCTCTCTCTCTCTCTCTCTCTCTCTCTCTGTGCAATATGTATATATATAGTTTTAGTACAGAGTCTATTTGTAAACTGAATTTTTTCCTTTAGAAATGTGAAGGTATGGGGTCAGTGAAATCCAGCTCCCCTCATTCCTTTTTCCCCTCTGAACCATATAATACTTTCCTTAGAGGTAAGTTTCCACCTTAATTATTTTTTTTTTTTTAAAGGTCCTGAGTTACAAGGCCTGGAAATCTGATACTTGCAGCAATTCCTCCAGTTCCCCATTGCCATGCTATCCTTTGTATTGGTATACTGGGCATGTGGGAGTGCTGCAGAGGAGCCTTTTATCCATCAGCCACCCCACGTTTTTTTGAGACAGAGAAAGGATTACATCTGACAAACGTATAGCTCTTTACTAAGGTTCACGTGCAGAGGATCTTATTCAGGTTTGAGTGGTCCCCACCGTGCCATACCCCCAGACACCTTGTTGCTGAACCCAGGTCACTCTTCTTACGCCTGTCTGGTTTAGTTGTGCCAGCTGTCATCCCTGCCCTCCTCCAGCAACAACCCCCTCAGGTTTGCACACTCCATCCCAAGAATGGCCGGTCAGGCATACATGTCCCTTCCACATCAGCTAGGTGCACGTGCAGATTTGTGGCTGTCTTTTGAATGATGACCACAAACAGCCTTAAACTTAACATTTTTGAGAGGTCTCCAGTACAGCAAATCTTTTCTCTACTGGTTTTTACATAGGTGTCAATAAGCAATGAAAAAATAGGACGTCTAAGAAAAAAATCAGTCTCAAGTTCAGAGGCTTCCTGTTAATAACTTATGAAAGGAAAAACCAAATAAAAACTTACCTAGAAAATACAGGGCATAGAAATGTTCTGTGTGAAATGTCACACCAATTAGACACCTATTTTTAGGACAAAACCAGGATTGTGTGCTCCATTTTAAAGTCATTTTAGAATATAACTAATAGGGGTGGGAGGGAGGGTTCAGCGATCAAATATGGATACTTTTTGATTCAAGTGTAAAGTGTTCTATAACACATGTAGTATAGCAATCATGTTATAAATTTTAAAATACCCACAAAATCTTCCCATAATTTTCCCTTGGAGAGAAAAGGGAGAAGGGATTCACATGACCAGAATGGTGGGCAGGTGAGTTTGTGACGTGTGTACAGTACTTTGGTTCGACAAGAACTGGAGTAGAATAGGAAGGAGTCACTAACAGATGCTACATTAATTCTGTACATAAAGCTGTAAACCATAAAGGCTATGTAATGCCACTGTAATGGGGTTGCATTAACTTTTCCAATAAAACATTTTTAATGACAAGAAAATCTGTGTTATATAGAGCTAAAGTCAATGGAAGATTCTGCTTAAGAATAGAGGCTAAGACTCGGATACATCAATATATCAGTTCAGAAAGCAGCAAAAATGAATTCTACAAAATGACCAAGCTAGTTACTGTTGGGGTTTTGACTTCACTTTGAGCCCATCGTGTTTCTGTTAATGCAAGTTTTATTTGGTTGGTTGTTTTTTAATGGGTTCTGGTTTGGAAGTAATAGGGAAAATTGCAGAAGCAGTGAACCTTTTTCAGTTGGTAAAAAGGGGCTCACTGTTCTTTAATGCCTGCTTACAGTGGTGCGCCAAGCTGTTTGAACAAAAGAATATCTTTTATTTTCAAAACTGTATCCGAGCTATAAAATGTGTGTGTCTTGTTTCTGTATCACTAGAAAAATGCTGACCAGCATGAACTGAACTTTCATTTATCTGTGTTGAAGCTCCCTTCCCTGTGGAAAACCACGCACAGGACTGGAAGTTTTCAGAAAGACATCCTCATATGAAAATAGGGATATATTGAAAGTCCTGAATATTAACTGTAATAGCGGTTTTTGGTTTCCTTTATTTGTTATAACAAGAGGGTTTTTGTACACTTCAGGGAACTGAATAATAGGAGCATAAACTCAAGAATGAATGAATGGCTTCCACAGATCTTGGAAAAGTCTCATTTTTACCAGGTTGACCCTTGTCTGAAGTGAAGAGTGATGCAGAAATTTGAAAAAACTTCTACCATCAGTTAATCTTCTGTTTACATCTCCAGCCCTCTGAAAAAGTAATACCTCTTGTGCGGGTGATGTGATCTCTTGAGGATAAGCAAACCTTTTAATGAAAGCCTAAAACAGTTCCCTTACTAGCTGTTTGGGGGCTGGCTTTTTTTTTTGATTCACAGTATGCCTTCTTATCATTAAAGTTGCGTAAAATGTTTTCTGAAGTGAGGGCATGTTTTGATTTGCCTGTAAGAAATTTGAGAGCTCTCAAGTGTTTTAAAGATTTGAGGAAGGGAGGGAAGTTGAGATGGGGATGTGAGCAGTGCAGGGACAAGGAAACCGATCCAAATACACTTTCTCTTCAGGGTTTTTATATTCCACAGTGGAAAAATGCAGGTTTTTGGATTTTTGAATTGTGCAAATAATGGTACGTATTAGTAGCTATCTTGACTCTTTTTATTAGAAAGAAGAACAAAAAATTACCTTGTAAAATACAAGGGTGTTCCTAGCCCATGAATGCTAAAAGACTTCTGGTGCTGTATGCTTGTATAGCTGGTAATAAATATTTGGTTTTCTGTAGTGTTGCTTCCTTTAGAGAATATTTCTATTAATTTGTGATGTAATATGTATATTGGCTGCAAATAAGGTACTGATTTGTATATTGCTCTTTTTAAATTCTGGAGCTAATGTAGTCATTTAAAAGTGAAAGTAAATTCTTCTCCTAGTCTGTACTTGTAAAGAATGAAAAAGGTTTGGTTTCTGGAAATAATGTTAATTTTCATTAAAAAAAAATATATATATATTAGCATTGTGTGTGACTAAGTTGGTCAGTTTAATTTTTTCAGTGCAGTACAAGGGAGTAATAAGAACAAGCTGCCATGGTAAGCAAGCAGGTTTTTTACATGGGAACAGTATGTTGTTCGTGTTCACATTTAGAAAATATATAATAGTAAATTCTCTAGCATGTCCATCAGTAGCTGTGACACAGTTAGACTTTTCAGCAAAGGTTAGCATTTCAGCAAAAGTTTGATGTACTTCAGAAATTTAAGACCATTATAGAATGTCTTTTCTGGTATTTAGTTCAGTATTGAACATTTACTCACTTAGGTTAAGTAGCGTTTTTTCAGGATCTGTTAATATTTTATTTTTACATGATCTGTTAAGTATGGACGATAAAATTTTATCCTTGAGCCTATAGATTTCTATGAGTGTTGTGTGATTATTACTACACAACAGGTATTATTTTTAAAGAGTTCATAAGATGAAAATAAACTGTCAAAGTACTAAGAGTTCTTGTCCTTGTTCTTATTCTTAAGCTGAGATCAACTTTACTAATAAGGCTTCTGTTTGCTTTTTTGCTTAAGCTTCATGGTTTTGATATATTAGGCAAGTGTTGCCTTTTAAAAAGTCTCTGATCTCTGTCGTGATGCAAGATCTGTAAACTTGATTTGACAGAGGACTGCTGTTTGGATCAGATATGGAAAGAACTGTTGCTTAACTGGGAGTTTTGTCTTTCGCTTAGATCAGCTGATGGGGCATTCAGATCACAGTACGTTAATTTTAAGCTTCCTGTGAGATGGAATGAAAGTTGCTTGTCTGTTTTCTTTTATCTGCAAATGTCATCTGAGGCTCCCAGAAGAGAAGAGCCACACTGGCCTAAGGGTGTCAAAATATATGGTAGTCTGTTGGCTCGACTCTGAGTAGCCAACAATTTAGGAGGAGATATGATCGGTACTGTCAACCTGCACCAAAGGGGAACTGAATAATGGAACCAAATTTATAGTTACAAAATGATCCTATTTGTAGCTGGGCTACAATTTGCCTGCTTCCTTGAGAAACAGAGTATGAGCTGACTTCTACCAGGCTGAATCTTGAAAGACTGAATACAACATAAATTACTTGATATCTTAAAGGTGACCCATATTTCTTTGTGACCTTTTTTGAGTTTTCTTACTATGAATTCCTTTTATTAAGTAGCCAAATAATATACTTCTAAGAGAATTTTAGAAATAGATCTCCTTGGTGTAGGTCAGATTTGAGAAAATAAAAAAAACTTGAAAATTTTCAGTATTTAAAGTAGCGTTTTGGAAAAGGGCTTTGGTGAATGAGTCAGATTTGCTGTGTCAGTCAGCATACACAGCTTCAAAACTGCAGTTTGTAATGACTTTGTAACAGTATGTAATTACTGTGCAGACTTCAGAGTTTGAGAACTGTATATTATTACTAAACCTATTGACATTACCTAACGTCTACAAATGGATGTGAAAATAAGTTTCTTTTTGTGCTGTGTTGCAAATGCTGAAACTTTGCTTTGTGACAACTGGGTAATAGAAAACAATACTGTGGATCTCTGTCGTGATATACAGACTACTCCCAGTATCTTTTCTGATCTAAACACATAGATTGCAAGTACTTTGGATGTGGCCCCTTTTCTGTACATTGTTTGTTTGTTTACTTTTGTTTGTGAAGGGGGTGCTCCTCCTGAATCAGGATTAAAACAGTAGTAATAGTTTCACATGCTTTCAGAAGTTTAATTTTAGAGATGGATCCAAAAAAGTAGCTGTATCTATTTTTGAGAATATAACATGGGGTCTGAGGTGTGTTTGCTGATTATAAAAAAAAAAAAAAAATCCGTGGAAGTAGATATATTTTTCTGTTTAACAAACTAGAAGTATTTTAACATGTGAATTTTGAAACTGGAGTAAAAAAAACCAGGGTTGTCTCATTCTGTGTAGATAAGGCCAGTGAAGGATGTCTCTGATAGTTGTGCTTTGTCTCACTCCTTGCTTTTGGGACCAGACAGTTTTCTTTTTCTTAATAGTTGTCCTTTCTTTCCATGTCTTTTCTGTTAAAGAGAATGTTTCCACTGTAGACATGAAGAACCCTCAGAAAATGCTAGCTCTAGGTTTTCGCTCAGTTTTTGGCAACAGAAAGATAATAGAGCAGTTTCTTCTGTTGGAAAGAACTCGGGCCTCAGCAGGTCAGCCTGGTTTTGACATTGTGGATTCCTATTTGAAATCTCTGGCTTTATCTTCTCAATCATGTTTGCTCACGACCCCGGCTCCCTGGTTGAGAATCACTGGTATATAAGTCTTAGTATCTGTTAATTTAGAGCTAACATTGATATCTCTGCAATGCTGAATTGCACTGTTTAGAGTGGGAGTCCGCAATCAATGGCCCAGCTCACAGGCTGGATCTGGCCCGTGGACACAGGGACTCAGCACCAGGGGTCGTTATCTGCTGGCACTCTCCCTGTGCCACTGCGGGAAGAAGCACTGACTGGGGGCAGATCCTAGCGCTCGTATGCCTCTGACCTGAGGTGTGGGATGTTCTGACCCACAGCTGGAAAAGGTTGCCTACTGCTGGTCTAGATATAGCCATGGACTTCTGCCATTGCTTTTTGATTCATGATGAAGAGCAAAGAGATGAACAAGCACCTTAACAAAATCTGAATCTGGGCGGGGAGGGTAGGAATAGGAAATCTCTTGTCACTTCATAGAATCACATCATAGAAGTCGGGTCGGAAGGGACCTTGTAGATCTTTAAGTCCGACCTCCTGCCTGGGCAGGAGAAAAACTGGGCCCAAATGATTCCAGACATCAAGCCTCGTCTTAAAGACTCCCAGGGTAGGAGCTAGCACCACTTCCCTTGGAAGTTGGTTCCAGCTCCTAGCCGCCCTAACTGTGAAGTAGTTCTTACACATGTCTAATCTAAACCTACTGTCCAGCAACTTGTGGCCGTTATTCCTTGTTATGCCAGGGGGTGCTAGGGGAAACAAGGTTTCTCCCAAACCCTTCTGGTCCCCCCCTAGTGAGTTTATAGACAGTCACCAGGTCCCCCCTCAGCCTTCTCTTGTGAAGGCTGAACAGGTTCAGGTCCCGCAGTCTCTCATTGTAGGGTCTGCCCTGTTGTCCCCGGATCATGCAGGTGGCCCTCCTCTGGACCCTCTCAATGTTGTTCCACATCCCTCCTGAAGTGGGGCGCACAGAACTGGACACAGTACTCCACCTGTGGCCTGACCAGTGTCGTGTAGAGGGGGAGGATCACCTCCTTGGACCTGCTCGAGATGCACCTGTGGATGCACGACAAGGTCTGGCTAGCCCTGCCAACCGTGACCTCACATTGTCAGCCCATATTCATCTTGGAGTCAATAATGACTCCAAGATCCCTTTCTGCCTCTGTGCTCTCAAGAAGGGAGTTTCCCATCTTATAAGTGTGCTGCTGGTTACTACTGCCCAAGTGCAGCACCCTGCACTTGTCAGTATTGAAACGCATCTTGTTTTTGCTAGACCACCCCGGTAACCTATCCATGTCTTGCTGCAGTCTTTCCCTCCCTACTAGCGTGCTCACCTCACCCCAAATTTTGGTATCATAAGCAAATTTAAACAGAGTGCTTTTCACCCCGTCGTCCAAATCGCTTATAAAGAAATTGAACAATGCGGGCCCAAGGACCAAGCCCTCCTTGGAGACTCCACTGCCCACTTCCCTCCAGGTCGAATATGACCCATCCACCACCACCCTCTGAGTGTGACCCTTCAGCCAATCTGCAATCCATCTGACTATGTAGGCATCAGTGCCACAGTCGCCTAGTTTTTTAATAAGGATGGGGTGGGAGACAGTGTCAAAGGCCTTGCTGAAGTCCAGAAAGACTATGTCCACAGCAACACCTACATCCAGCGCCTTTGTAACCTGATCAGAAAAGGCAATCAGGTTGGTCTGACATGACCTGCCCCTAATGAAACTGTGCTGGTTGCCCTTGAGCATCATCCCTGAGGCCAGCCCATCACAGATGTGCTCCTTGAGGATCTTCTCAAAGAGTTTCCGTAGGATTGAGGTAAGACTGATAGGCCTATAGTTGCCCAGGTCCTCCCTTTTTTAAATATGGGGACCACGTTGGCTATCTTCCAATCATCTGGCACCTGGCCCAAGCACCATGAGCGCTCGTAAAGCTGTGCCAAGGGCCCTGCAATAACCCGTGTTAGCTCCCTCAACACCCTGGGGTGCAGAGCATCTGGACCTGCTGATTTGAACACGTCCAGCCCCTCCAGAAGCTCTCTAACCCAGTCCTCCCCAACCTGAGGTCTGGAGGCGTTCCCCTCGAGTCTGTCTTGTGTCACGGTGGGGAAGTCCTGGTCCCTGGACAAGAAAATGGTGGTGAAGAACTGGTTAAAGAGGTCTGCTTTCTCCTCTGGTGCAACCACCAGATTACCCAGAGAATCTTGCAGGGGCCCCACGTTGCCCGGTGCTTTCTTCATCCTACCTATGTATTTGAAAAAGGACTTTTTATCATAGATTTCATAGACATCAGGGCTGGAAGGGACCTCGAGAGATCATCAAGTCCAGCCCCCTGCC
>NW_017728886.1:265072549-265088955 GCF_001723895.1 Crocodylus porosus | reverse complement strand
GGCACAGGGGACACAACGGTGGGAGTCTACTACAGACCTCCCACTCAAAGTCCTGAGCTTGACCAGAGTTCGCCCGGGAACTGACTGAGGCCGCTTGCTCCAGGACCTTGGTTGTCATGGGTGATCATCTTTGATCTTGGACGCTAGTCCTAGCTCTATGTCCGCCTTAGCTTCCCTGACAGCCCCCCTACAGACCTGAGCAGAGGAGGTATACTCCTCTTCGGCGATAAAACTCCCCTTCCACCGGTTGTACACCGCCTTTTTGGCAATCAGGCATTCCTGGATGCCCTTGGTGGGCCAGGGGGGCTTTCAGGCACTCTTACCCCCTTGCTTCTTGTTGGGATGGACGCTCCTTGGGTGTATTGTCTCTGTAAGGAACGACCACTAATCTTGGGCACTGAGTTCCCCTGCTCTCAAGAACCCCAGCGCCTCTCCCACTAATCTCTTCAACTCCTTGAAGTTGGCCATCTTGAAGTCTAGGGCTACCGCCTTGCTGCAGGCCCTTGACACCTTGCACTGGATGGTGAATTCCAGCAAGCGATGATCACTATCACCCGAGTGGTCAAGAACCTGAAGGCCCGTTACCAGGTCGTTGCTTGTGGCCAGGACCAGGTCCAACAGGTCATTTTCTCTGGGGGGACTGCGCACTTCCTGAATTAAGTGGAGGTCCTTTATCTCGGCCAGGAACCTCCTGAAATGGTCCGACGTGGCTGACTGTTCCTCCCAGCAGTTGTCCAGGTAATTTAAATCACCCATGACAACTACATCCCTTGCTTTAAGTGCCTCTGCAAACTGGCCCGAAAATTCCCAGTTCAGCTCCTCCCCTTGGTTGCGGGGTCTGTAGTAGACCCTCACGGTTAAATCCCTCTCCCCATGGCCCCCCATGCATCTTGACCCAGAGCACCTCAGCTTGCCCCTTCTCTGACCCTATTTTGTAGGCAGAGGATGTGTATTGCTTCTTGACATAGAGCGCCACACCCCCACCTTTCCTTTCTTCTCTATTCTGCCTGTAAAGCCTATAGCCCCTAATGCTAACTGCACAGTCGTGGGATGAATCCCACCAAGTTTCTGTTAACCCTATTATGTCTGGGTCTGAACTGGCTATTATGAGGGCGAGTTCCTCCTGCTTATTCTCCATACTGTGAGCATTGGTATGTAGGCATTTAAGGCCTTGCCTAGCTGCATGTGCCACCCCCCAATTTGGGAGACTGTCTGGACCCCTGTTTCTTACCTGCGCACTCCTTGCATTTGTCACCTGTCTTGCTCAGGTGGTGTCTCCTGGTCTCCCTGTGGCCCCCTCCGCCGGCAAGGCTAGTTTAAAGCTTGCTGTACAAGATCAGCCAACCTGGAAGTGAAGATGCACTTGCCTTTAGGAGAGAGGTGAAGCCCATCCCACCCCAGCAAGTCCCCCGCCCGAAAGCATGGGTCACTATATAGGACCCGACATTTTTATTTGTGGATCTTTGAACTTGCACCAGTTTGCATATATTTTTTTTCATAGTTTGGTGCCTAAAACTTGGTAATACTATCCTAAATGGAGCGAGAAGAGATCATTGGAAAGAGGAAGGAACTATTTAACTCCAGTCCCATGACATAATGTCTTTAGCAGATGCATTCTAAGACTTCATTGGCTTGTATCAAAAAATTTCAATGTGCAGAATGACAACATATATTTTAATAGCACCAGAAGACTGTATGGCTCAAGTTAAAATATAAGACATGTGTGCCATGTCACATATACTAGTATAAGTATGTGTTGAAAAGCCCTTGAAATATTTCTATACTTCAACATTAGTTAAACGCTAGGCCAGAATGTCTTAACTGTTTCAAATATATATTTAACTTTATATCTACATACACATAAAATTTGACCATATTTTGAAAGAGTTCATGCTGAAAGTGTATATTTAAAATCTTTTTGCATTGATAATTTACAGAAAATGAAGATAAAATGTGATTCAGATTACTGGTTTTTCCTTTAAACTAATTGATTATTGTTTAAAAAAACCATACACATTTGTGCTTTGTTTAACCTGAATTAATTTTTATAATGGTGTATAGTGATATGAATTCAGGAGGGAGGCCTTCATAATGCTCTAAATTACAGAAGGGTAAGAAAAAAGCAGTGCATTGAGGTTAGTATTTTTTCAGTTTGATATCACTGAACAGTGTCAGTGTTGTATAGAAGGGTAAAGAGTATTGTTACTTTTGCGAGCAAGACATAGCAACTAACGTGCAGCATGCCTGATGACTAGATCATAGTCAGATCTTGAAATAAAGACTTGATTTTTTTATTTGTTTTACTTTCCAACATGAATAGCTTATCACTGGCAAGCCTTTAATGTTGTCGTTCTCCATTATTAGCATGACTCAAGTTTTCATTTTTCTTGATGTTGTGAGGTTCAGTGATTTGCTATACACTTTATCCTCATTTTTAAAAAGTGAATGGGATGAGAAGGTATTGGTGCCTGGTGCAAACAGAATGGTGGGATAAGCAGCACACTAAAATAAGAGAGTAAGCAATTAAAAAAGCTGATTGCTGCGGCTTTTCTTGTTTTAGGATTTATTGTGGCTGTTGCTAGATTTAGAAAAATACATTTAGCCATCTGGCAGCCTAGAATTGTCTCGTCAGCTGAAGCTAATGGACTTAGTGATGGATGCCTTTTGTTTGCACTGCCTGACTTTTGAGTGAAGGGAGACAAAAGAGCTCCACTAGCTTCACTGTAGATCATGATGAGCTCACAAGGAAAGAATACCACTTTATTTGTTTTATAAATCTTGGGAAAATATTAAGCATCAGCTAAGTATTTGGATGTTAAGAACAATATCTGCATATAAAATACCGTGTTACAGAAGAAACAGTTTGTGCTTGAGAATCCTATATGGAAAGATTATACTGTGGTAAGTAAGATTTTTGATAGTATTGTCATTCAGCAGTTGAAAACTGTAGGAGGTATTCATTTTCTGTTTTATAGTGATTTGGGCTGTTTTAAGTTCTTATATTTGTGCAAAGAATGTATTTCTTTTCTGCCTTTAAACTACAAATCAGTCTGTCAAATATATTAGTAATACTAGAATCTTTTGTTGTGGTCCTTCTCTATTAATCATTGTCATCTTCCTGTGCTTGTTTTGTTCCTGTGGATCAGTTCTGACTGTTTTGATTTTTCATTTAGAGTCAATATAAGTCCACAATAGTATACATACTCAATATTATTATTGCCTTTTATATAGATAAGCCTTGTACAAACATGACTCATGTGCACAAGCTTGGATACTATATCTTTATAAAATATTTCTGTTTAAATACTAAAAATAGTAAAACAAAGCTATGCCTGAAATAATAGACTTGCCGAGGTTTTCAAACATACTTCATCTAGAATACATACTTGTAATGTTATCACAGGAGGGGAAAAGTAGCATGAATCAGTGGTGGTTTTTCAAATGAGGAAAATGCATGGATATATTTTGGCTTGTGAAATAAATACAGTTATTTCTGCAAAAGCTCATCTCAAGATATTATGAAAGAATTTAAAAATTGATTTAGAAAAATAAAACAGACCATAAATTCTGACCTTACTTATGCCCATTTAAGCCAACAAGTCAGTAAAGTTACTGAAAGATTTAAACTGATGTACAGCTGTTCAGGCACAAGAAACAAAACGTGATCCTGTCCCCACTGTTACTTGAAAAAGCGTATTTGCTTGTTAACTTTTAGTCAGTTGTATTGAATTGAAAGTCCCAGAGGCTGATGTCTGTTCATCCACAGGACGAGTACAGCATGGCACCTACAGTGAGTACTTTGCCACCTTACCACCGTACCGTAGCACTGATTACAGGATGGAGTCAGCTTCCAGGGAACTTTTTTGAGATGAGAACTGGCTCTGGAGGACTGCTCTGCCTCTCCACTAAGTTTGCCTGTTAACATTGGTGGTGTGGACAGCAGCTTTCATGACCAGTTGGAACATCCCTGAGGTCACCAAATACCTTTCATGGAGGTCCCGGAATACCCCTCGGAGGGTAAATGTTTGTCATTGAAGACGGGAGTACAGGGGGCAGATGAGTTTAGGGTGGAGCCCTGTCAGTTTGTGAAGGTGATGTTGACATGCGTATTTGCAGTAGTAAGCACAGTCTGTGAGAAGTGGGGATTGGGGTTACAGTTGTATTGGGCTGCCAGGCTTTGGGGTCCCTCAAAATCGGATC
This sequence comes from Crocodylus porosus, assembly GCF_001723895.1. Lineage (NCBI taxonomy): Eukaryota > Metazoa > Chordata > Crocodylia > Crocodylidae > Crocodylus > Crocodylus porosus. The sequence continues at coordinate 265,084,755 of NW_017728886.1, read as the reverse complement.
ACTTTCTATGTTCTGTTTCCAGAATAGGAGGAGGGAGACCCTGCCAGGGTGTACTGGTGCCTCAGTTTTCTCTCAACCCTGGTGGTAAGGGATTAGAGCTGATGACTTTCCTAGGCGGTCCCTTTCAGTCCTCTGTCCTACCTATGTTCTTTGCTAGTACTGAATTTCAGTTTCCAACCTCTGTGTATAAATACTCTGTCCTGTCCTCTGTCTTGACATGCCCAATCCTGTATCTTATCTTCCCTAGCTATTCTTGGTAGAGCTTAAAAGTTCTGTTAAAGTTTTGCAGAAACAGCATAAATAAACTACTGGGTAAAATTTTGCTTTAAGAAAATCAGCTTGGAAATACTGCAAAATACATTTGGGGGGATTTGAATAACCACCTTCAAAGTTAAATGCAACTAAAATGTTAACTGAAAGTAATAAACTTTTTTGCAAATTTGAGTTGAACATGAATTTTAGATCTGACATGTCTTTATTACTCAAGATGCATAGCTCTTTTGCAAGTATTTGTTGGGGGGAGGTCTAGCAGTGTCTTAAAATGTTAGATACAGAGAGGAATAATGCATTCAATTCTGTCAAATGAAGATTTTATTGTGTACACACTGACTTCAATAGTACCACAGATTAAGAGGCCTATACCCTCAAAAATATATTTGAAGAGAGATCATTTTCAGTTTGGCACAATTAAGACCTCCTCATTTGGTTTGTGGACATGCGATAGAGTTATTCATGTATGTTATATTTTCAATACTGCTTTCATAGGAATAAACCCAACTTCCACGCACCATTAACAGGAGGTGGACTGACTTACTCAAAGTCACTGTGAGCAGACAGAACATGCCTGCAGTCTGTATGGTCTCTTGTGTCACCCAGTTCCTACATTTGATCGTGTTTTTTCAGACGGCATAAATATGGGGACTCTTTCTCTGTCATAGCATGGAGTACCTTTCAACAGTTTTTCTCTAACACCTGCATGACAAGACAAGTTTAGAGGAGAAAAGTGTTCCCTGCAGTAGTTTTACACTGAAACTCTTCTTTCTGCATTCTCTAACCATCTCTTCCTTGTATCCTTTCATCTTAAGCTTTACGTTTATTTCTTGTCTTTTACTTAATGTTATTTACTGTGTTGTTCTTCTAACTCTCTCTGCTCCCCTGCTTGCCTTGCCCCAAACCTTCTCTTCCTCACAGTACTAGCCTCCTCCTTGCTCTCTTTTTCCTTTCATTGCTCCCCTATCACCACCCGTTTGCTGCCCTTTCTTTTATCCCATGAAGCTTGTTTCTTCAAGCTTTCCCCAGGGAAAAAAATTCTATGCAACACAGCTTTAAATACAAGTAATAAGTTAGTTAAGATGCATGCATATTCTTTTGTTGAAGCTGCTTTTATACCCTCCTTCAACTTCTGTTGTCCTTATACCCGTAGGACTGTCTAAATTAGCCGTTCTGAGCCTTTTGGATAGTGCAAGCTATAGATTTAAATAAGCAAAGTAATTTGTAATTTGGATTCCTATGGCACAAGAGAAATAACCATATTCTTGTTTCCTTTTACTAACTCTCTCATTGCCCCCACTTAGTTCTCTTTTTGCTGTAGCATCTTTGTATTTAGAATACTCCTTTACAATTTCTTTTCTACACATGACAAACTACCACCTATTGAATGTGGTGACCCTTCAGTTAAGGCACTAGATTATATTAAGGAGTTTGACTTGCATCCGTAAAAACAAGGACATTGAAAGTTATGACTCCCACGCTGTTTTAAACTCTCTCTGTTGTGTCTCTTATAGCCCTTTATCATGGGGTTTCAGAACTGTAATATCTCAGTGTTGTGGGTTGATTTAAGTACTCCATCACCCTTGACTGTAAATGTCCTTGTTTGGTGGGTTTAAGTTAGTTGCCTATAGCAGCACAAACACCCTGTTGACTAGAGACTTTGTCCTCTGGGAAAAAAACAACAACAACAAAACTTGAGCAGCAGTGATTGCTCTTATTTTAGCCATCCACTGTTCCCTTGTATTGAATCCTGCTAGCTGAAGTCTAATAGAAGTGCCATATGCATGCATTTGGTTTACACACATTAGATTTTTGTACAGTGAAACAGTATAGGGGAAAAAACACATGCAAAAATAATCCCTCTGGCTGAGGTTGAGTAGTACTCAAACAATTGCAAGTTAAGATCATCCCTATTATCTTAGAGAAGTAACCTTCAAGATGCACTTTTGATCATTTTAATTTTTTAATGGATCGTTTCAAAAACATAGATGTCTGTACAGAGGAAGGATTTGCAGTACAGAACAGCTGTGAGATGTTTCATGTATCCACATAAAGGAGAGAAGGCTGCATGGCGAATGTGCTTTGTGCACCAAAAGATCTGGAAGGGAGGAGTTCCTTACTACATAATAGGGCCCCAGGATTACAGTTTCTCCCTGAGTTAGGCAGGGACACTTAGTTTTTCCTAGAATGGCATTGAGCACTTTTTTTTTCTTACGTTGAATATTGGGTTTTGTCTAGAACGTCATTAGATGTATCCTCTGAACCGTCCCTAGCAGGGGATTGGTGAGCCGTCCTATCTGATAGTTCTTGAAGGTAAGGTAAACAAGTTTAGCCATATGAGTTTATTACTTGCATCTCTTTCAAAAACCTAGAGTATGTATCTATGCTTTATGGATTTTTTTTTCTTCTGCTGAGGGATGGAGGAAAAAATGACTTTACGAGTGAAGAACTGAACTGGGGACAGGGCAGGGATGGGCAATTATTTGGACTGGAGGGTGGGTCGAGGAGTTTTGGTGAGCTTTTGGCAGGGGGGGTGGGTGCTGATCCTGCTGGCCCCACCACAGTTGTTTACACAGTGATGGGAGTGGGGGGAAGTCCAGGGAGATGCCAGTTTATCCTATCTGGCCCTAGGCCCAGCTGCCCTGCACCCCCCACTGGGGCACCAGATGAAGCAGGCAGGTGGGAGCTCTGTGGAGAGTGGCCTGGACCCCCTTGGGCAGGGTGCCTTGGGCCAGGCGGGTGGGATGGGGCTGCGGGTGGTCAGGGCCAGGATTGTGGGGTGGTGACAGCATGGGGCTGGGGCCCAGGGCAGAGCTGCATTCCGTTCCTCACATCCCTGCACTGGCACCAGTTCCCTGCAGAACTGGTGCCTGGCCCAGAAATGTGCCCAGGGTGGATTGCAGCTCTGCCCCAGGCTCTGGCCTGGTGCTGTCACTGCCCCATGATCCCCACCCGCCTGCGGCTCCATCCCATCTGCCTGCAGGGGTCCCAGGCCCGTCTCCATGGAGACCCCACCTGCCTACCTGCTTGCTCTGTCTGGCTCCCCCAGTGGTGGTGGGGTGGACAGGCCTGGGGTGCCAGAGTCTGGTGGTGGCAGGGCATGTACTTGCTCCCACACGGCAGTATTGGGCTCTGCTGGGAAGCTGAGTCTAGCCGCTGCCACCCCATCCCTTGGACACAGCTCCTAGTGTGCCTGAGTTGTGTGTGGGGACACAGCAGGCTGTGCCAGCTGACACCTCTGTGCCCAGGGGTGCTGAGACCACGTGCCCCCCATGTCTGGGCTGGGCGGCATCAAAGGCCTACCATGGGCCAGACAGAATCGCTCCGCAGGTCAGATCTGGCCTGTATGCTGTATTTTGCCCACCTGTGTAGGGATTATCTGGAATCATTTTGCTACTTTGCCAAGTGCTTTATTTGTGAAATCAAACAACTTGTATCATCCCTCAGAGCCTCAGTTCCCTATGTATACAAGTGATGCAGTACATTCCTGCCTAACTCATTAGTGCTTGTCAATGAAGAAGTAGCGGTTTCTTAGCTGCTATTATTTATCTTTTTAATCTTTCATTGGTGAGAGTGCCTTTGTTACCTTTTGGCTGGCAGTAAGTAAAAATTAATGGATGTGTTCAGGGATATAGAAAATGAAAAACTTTTAAAGGCTCCATGTGCACACCTGCCTTTTATTTTGGGTAGGCTTAACTTTGGGCCAAGTGCAGGTGAGATTGGATGGGATGGCTTTCAGCCTCCTAATAAAGAAAAAAAAATCATTGAATTTTTATAGAATCATAAGGAAAAATAAGGACCTCAGGAGATCATCTGGTCTCCTCCCTCAAGGCAGGATCAGCCCTGATTAAGCCATCCCAGTCAAGTGTTTGCTTGACTTGCTTTTAAAAATGTCCTGAGATGGAGATTCCACACTCCCTGTTGCTTTAATACTTAAACAGTCATGGTGAGAGAGAGCTTCATAATCTAAACTAAAATTTCCCTTGCTGCAATTTAAAACGATTTCTCCTTATCCAGCCCCTGCAGTCACAGTGAATGATCTGTTGCAGGGTGGCCAAGATTCAGCCCATGCGGCTCAGTCATCTCATCTGAAGGGCTCTCTATGGATCCTAGAAAGCTGGCAGCAGGGAAGTGGTGGCAGCATTAATTGCTGCATCTCCCAGACCAACGGCAAACAACACTACCAGGGCTCTTTCCAATACAAAATTTGGATCTGTGGAGAGTCTCGGGAGCTACATGATGAGACACCATGCACTGACCTGTGCCATTCCTTTGGGCCTGATAAGTTGGGCATCGCTAGTCTACCATCATCCTCTTTAAACATCCTCCAGGTATTTGAAGCCTGTTATCATCCCTTCCCTCCCCCTCGAGCATTCTCTTCTCTAGGCTAAATAATCCTAGTTCTTTCATAAATCATAAGCAGGGATCCTAGTTTTCCACGGGGGGAAAAAGGAAACATCTCTGGGGGAAAATAACTCATAAAAATTAGGGCTGTGCAAAGCTTTTGTTCCTGATTCAATTCGGCGGAGTTTTGGCCCAATTTGGTGGCCGAATCTCTGAATCTGAATTGAATCAGGAGACCCTTTAATTTCTCCAATTGAATTGGAACCCTCTGAATTGATTCAGAAAGATTCAATGATTCAGACATAGGCACAGCTTTAAATGTTTTTTCTACATACCTCAAGGTACCAGGCGGCTTGTGAATGCTGCAGCGGTGGGGCGCATGGAACATTGCAGAGGAGTGAGGGGGCACCCCAGCGCACTTGGCAGCAGACCCAGAAGTGAACCAGAAGCACTTCCGGTCCATTTCTAGGTCTTGCGGGTAGCACGCAGAGGGCCCCTCCGCGTCCTCCCAGCTTGGTGACTGGTGCCTTCTGGGTCTGGGGTGGACACCCGGGGTCCCCACCTTACCCGATCACTGAACCAAGGGTGTGCAGGGGAGTTCCTTGCGCACTTGGCAGTGATCCCTTAAGTGGACTGGAAGTACTTCTGGTCCGCTTCCGGGTCTGCTGCCAAGGCACTGGGGAGCCCCCCGTGCTCCTGTAAGATGCTCCATCCACCCCAGCATTGCAGCGTACACAAGCCATACCTGGTACCTTGAGGTACATAGAAAAAATATTTAAAGCTGTGTCTATGGCCAAATCGCTGATTCACCGAATCAGCATGGAATCTTCAGATTTGAATTCAGCTGAGTCAAATTGGGGACAGTGATCTGAATCAACCAATTGAATCAGTGTCCCTGATTCTGGCCAAATCCAAATTGAGTATGGCCCATTTCGCACGCCCCTAATAAAAATGCATTTTTCCACGAGGAAAATGAAATAGAGCAGAAGTGCATAGGGCAGTGGTGCCTTTATTCCCACTCTTCTTTTTGTATGCTCCCCCTGCTGGCTCCAGGCCTCACCACTGATTTGGTGAGAGGCAAAAACTGTGGCAGAAATGCAGTTTTTGCCTCTTGCTGATCCCAGGTGAGGTGTGGGGGTGTCAGGGCTTTGCAGCCAGTGGCGGGGGGTGGCACAAAAAGGTAAATTCTGAGGTTTTCCGTGGGAAACTGATTTCAAGGATCCCTGGTCATAAGTTATGTTTTCAGGCATCTGATCATTTTTGTTGCTCTCTGCTGTACTCTTTCTAGTTTGTCCACTTATACCTTGAAGTGAGGAGCCCAGAATAGGACAAAATACTCAAGGTAATGCCACGCCAGTGTTGTATAAAGCAAAAGAATCACTTCCCTTACTTTGCAAATGAAATTCCTGTTAATACAGCCCAGTAGGCTGCTGACCTTTTTTGGAACAAGAATGCAGTATTAGCTCATATTCAGTTTGTTTCCTTTGACACCTAGGTCCTTTTTTGCAGTATTGCAGCCTAACCAGTTCTTCCCCAATTTGTATTTGTGCATATACTTGTTCTGGCCCAAGTGCAGGTTTTCACACTTGTTCAACTTTATCCTATTGATTTCAGACACTTTCTCCAATTTATAGAATAACTATGCCTGTTAGAACACAAAGATTTAATATTAAAATTAAAACGGAAGTTTCATGAAGCAGAAAAAAGTGATTTCTCCCAGGCAACTGGGAGAACTGTTTAAGAACATTCAACTAGATGCTCAAAAAGTGGGTAAGAAGTCTATGCAGATTGAAACAAAAACAGCTGCTTAGAGGGAAGTGAGTAGAGTTTTATTTGTTTAAAAAAGGATATACAAAAAAATGAATAATTTTGATTTATGTATTCCTTGTGGTGAATTATAATTGAAGGAAGCAAAGGAGCACTAGAGGAAAACCATGGCTGAGAGAATTAAAAGCAATAGGAAACAGTTAAAATATCTTAAAAATACTGACAGTGGCATTGGTCTTTTCTCAGGTGGAAATGGTAGAATTGTAAATATTTATGGACTGTCTCCCCATTACTATTTCTGCTCTGTGTTTGTGGTAAAAGTCAGATGAGTTTCAGATCATATGATGATGTTACTGTTGGAATGGAAAATATATTATAAAGACCAGCTACTAGAGTTAGACACTTTCAGTTTACAGATTCAGGTACAGGTTTTAAGTTTTTCAAGAGCTGGCTGAGGAGGTGTCTGCATCTTTAAGCATCTTTAATGCTGATTTCATTTGGAGAAGCTTCAAAAGGCTGGAACAAAGCTAATGTGGTGCAATAATTAAAAAGAGTAAATGAGATGCGTCTGGTAATTATAGGCCTCACAGTTTGACATAATCAGTGGCAAAATAATGGAATGGCCGATGAGCAGCTTTATTAATCAAGAATTAAAGAAAGGTAATGCTAGTCAACTTGGATTTATGGGAAATAGATCTTAAGATGTCTATAACATAGTGTATGCAGTGCATTGCTTGCATAACTGAGTAAGCTGTGAGCTAGCTGCCAAATATTCCTGAGGATAAACTAGTCTGTACCATGCTTTGATACTACCACAGTGAAACTGTTACCACTAGCTGTATTTTAAAGTTAGCTCAAGTATGTTGATAATGCACTGCTTTTCATAGGGCAACAGTACAGAATCGTACATCTTGTTGCGCTATATTTGGTCCTTGTCCTCCCCCTCCCCCTGCCATTTCAGGAGGAAATTACAAGTTTGGTTCATAAAGGTGTGATACCTTAGACACCAGTGAGGCGGTTGGTTTTCTACTGTGCGACATAGATTAGGAAACTAGAACAATTCAAAATCAACATGACATATGTCAAATGGCTTAAAAGTTAGCTAGTTGATATGCGTAAGAAGGAACTATGCATGGGGAATCTCACCTTGTTTCTAGCAGGCTCCTTCAGGGATTAGTTCTTTGTTCCGTATTGTTTAGTATTTTTATCAACAGCCTGGAAGAAAATATCAAATCATTATTGACAAAAATTGGGAGAGTGGTCAGAATAACAAGGGCAGGTCACTGAAGCAGTAGGATGTGGGTCTCTTGGTAAGGTAGATAGAATAACATGAGTTTCATTAGAGCCAGACATGAAGTCAGACATTGAGGAACAGAGAATTCAGGGCATGCACATGTATCCAATGGGACAATCTGTCCTTGGAATCTTTCATTCAAAAAAGGGGTGGTGGGAGGAGACTTGCAGGTTATTGCAGATACTCAGCTGAATGTCAACTTGTGATAGAGCACTGTGCCTAAAAAGGTATGTCATCCTTCCATATACAGGTGTGGGAATACAGAGTGTTGAATTAACACTTGGGTACTGTGGTCAGCATTTGGGCACTGGCGTGACCATTAATCATACGGAAGTAGGGCTGGAAGGGACCTTGCTAGGTCATCTAGCACCCCTTGTGCAAGACAGGATTGTCACCCAAGTAAACCATCCCAACCAAGTATCTGTCCAGCCTGCTCGTGAAGATTTCCAAGAATGGAGAGAGATGAAATTTCCACAGCTTCTCTAGGTAGACCGTTCTAATGTTGACCACCCTCATAGTCAGAAGTTTCCTCTGAATTTTCAACCTGAATTTCCTCTGTTGCAGTTTGAAACTATTGCCCTTAGACCTGTCCTCCGTGGCCCAGTTCTATCTACTCTATAATTGACCTTCAGGTAGAAAACTGTTATCAAATCCCTCCTGAGTCTTCTCTTCTGCAGCCGAAATAGTAACCCTGTTTCTTTTAGCCTTTCCTTTTAAGTCATGCTTCCTGGGCCTCTAGCTATTGATGGACTCTTCCTGTGGACTTGTTCTTGAAGTGTGGGGTGCTGAACTGGATGCCATAAGGGTTTGCCAGTGCCAAATAGAGTGGACGAATCTCTTACCTTGATTTGCTAGTGGCACTTGTGTTAGTACAAGTAACCTTGAGGTCCTTCTATGCAGTACTGCAGTTCCAGCCAGTCATTCTCCATTCTGTATATTGCATTCTTCCCAAGTGCAGGACTTTGCACTTGTCCATGTTGAATTTCATCTGGTTGATTTGTGGACCATTTCTTTAGTTTATCCAGGTCATGCTGGATCTTAGCTCTGCCCTCTGAAGACTCTTTCACTCCACCCAAATTGTTGCCATCAGCAAATTTGCTCAGTCCCGTTGTCCATACTGTAAGTGGAGATGTTGAACAAGAGTGGACACAGGGCAGACCTCCAGGTGGGGAACCCTACTTGGTATTTCCTCCCAACTTGATATTGAGGCATTGATGATTACTTGTTGAGTATGATGATCCAGCCATTACCTAGGCATCCTGCAGTACCTTTTATTTAGTGTGTATTTCCTTAGTTTGTCAGTGAAGAAACAGTGTCAAAAGCCTTGCTTAAATTGAGGTATATCGCATCCAATGCTCTCTCTTCCCCCACCCCCTCTTCCTTCCTCCATCCACAGAGCTTGTCACCTTATAGGAGGCAATTAAATTGGTCAGGTGTGACTTGCTCTTGGTGAATACATACAGGCTGCTCCTGATCACCTTGTTCTCCTCTAGGAGCTTCACAGTAGATTCCTTGAAGAACCTGCTCCATGATCTTTCCAGGTACTGAGGTCAGGTTAACTCAGATGGGCAAAATATGACTTGTGGGCTGGATTTGACAATCACTGAAGCCAAAGATCATGTGATTGGGAGTTACTATCTGCTAGTGATGTAGACTAAGTCAAGGTGCCAGTCAGTGAAGTGAAAATGTTGGGTTTTTTTTTTAAGATTAGCATTGATTAGCATTTCTAAATTTTGGCAGAATGCTACATTTAATAATAAATCATGATATGTTACAATTTAGATTTAAATTTAGTATTTCTATTTATAATACTATGATAAATTATATGATCTAATTTACTTTCTGCTGAATTTGCTATTAAATGGTTATATACCCCTTTGTCAATCAGTGGTATGGGGGAGGGCCACCAGGAAATGCTCATGAGATTGGCTCTTCGTGCCACGACAAAACTATGAAAATTGCTTTGTCACGAGTTAAGTAGACCCCTAGTTAGGGTAGTTTCTGCATCACAGGAAAGAGATGCTGTAATTCAAACCAGAATTCATTTAGGGAAATTCTATAGTGTATGCAAGCAAAAAGTCAGCAACAGATTAGAAACATGGGACTGGATGAGATTTCTTGGATCATTGCATCCAGTCCTTCAGAGCTATGATTGATTAATGAAAGCTAACAAGATAAAACCTTAAATATTCATGGATGAAAATAAAAATGGCTGAAGATAGCTTTTATCTGCTTTAATAGTTTTAACAATCATTTTTGTACTTTCACACTTTGGCCAGGTACAGATATTACGATGTTACCAGTATAAGTAGTCAAAAACTTGTGTATACCCATAACGGAAGTTCAGTACCCAAAACCAGTTTATACGTGGAATGAACAGAAGTTCATCACACAGACTGGTTTTAAAATGGCAAAACTTGATCTAGGATATACGCCTACCACCAAAGAGTGAATGTGCGTTGTGTTCACTACCAATCCAAGCTACATTGCTTACAGAAAAGTGTGCAACTTGGATTGATTCTGCCCCGGGTGTTTTGAATGTCTGTATCTAGTCTTTATGGCTAAAAGCAAACAACTGGAACACGTGAGTATTTTTCCTCCCTTCTCCCTTTCCCATTTGAAAAATTAGTGCCAGATAGAAGTATACTATCCATTCACAATTACCTTTATTCAGAGGACTGATGATCCAGCATGCACAAAGGCCATGGGTGGCAGCAGCATGGAGCTCACAATTCTGGGAAAAGAATCAACCATTTGTAAAGATTAAGGGAATTCAGAACGTGCCGGGACTCTTTGACAGACTGCTGCAAAGGTACTGATTGTAATAGTAGCATCTTGGCTGAACCAGGCTAAGATCACCATATAATTTAATAGAGGGCAGCAATTTGGGTCAGATGGTCAGGTTGTTGGGCACTATGGACCTTGGCTGGACTTGATCCAGCAGCCTTGTACTGTAAGTAGAGCTCATCACTCTTCCTTCCTATGCTAGACCCTTGCCCTAACTACAAGTGATGCACTGTGATGCTCTTTATTCAGAGGAATTACTGGTGGGTGACATGTGATATGCTCTTCCCTAGTGTGTGTGTGTTGCTGGCCTCTGTTGTGCTTAGGATGAAAAATCAAAAACTGAACCCAAGTGTCTTATAATGATAGTTCAGGAAAGTACCATGGAATTGAGTTGTTTACTGCAGCAGAAAAGAGAAACTTGTGCAATTATGGAAGAGAGACTTTTCCACAGCCCTCAAGCACAGGAGTTTGTGAATTGATTTCACAGGCAGATGCAGGATCATAAACAGCGACAAAAATTGGTTGGAAGGGTCCTCAAGAGATCATCTAGGTGTGATAAGGTCTGCCAAAGCATCTCAGACAAATATTTGTTAAACCTGCACTTAAAAAGTTATAACAGTTGAGATCCCACAACCTCTAGGAAATCCATTCCAGTGCTTGTAACTGTCCTAGTTAGAAAGTTCTTGTACTCAGCTTAATTTCCGTTGTTGAGTTTAAATCCATTGCTGTTGGTCCTGTCCCCTGTGGGCACAGAGAACAGCTGATTATCATAATCATTGTAACAACGCTTTTGTATTAGAAGACTTATCAAATTCTCCTGTAGTCTTCTTTTCCCCCGACTAAATAATCCCAATTCCTCCAGTTATTCTCATGTCATGTTTTCTAGACCTCTAATAATTTTTTTATTGCTCTTTTCTGGCTCCTTCCAAATTTCCACACATCCTTGTTGAATTGTGGTGTTCCAGACTGTAATGGTACTCCAGGTGTGGCCTCAGCAATGCTGAATAGAGCGGAAGAGTCATTTCCTGTGCTTTGCATACATCACTCCTTTTAATTGCATGCTGGGATGTATTAGGTTTTTTTGCAACAATATTACGTTGCAGACTTGCTTTCAGCTTCTGAGCCCTGTGCTGTGGCCAAGTGTTCTCCATCTTGTATTTGTGCACTTGATTGTTCCTTTATAAGTGTAGAACTTGGAACGTGTTTCATAGTTGGTCGGGTCGGAAGGGACCTGAGCAGATCATCAAGTCCGATCCCCTGCCATGGCAGGAAAGAGTATTGGGGGCAAGGTGTTCATCTAGCCTCCTCTAAAAGATAGGTGGGAAATACAGATTTGAACCCCCTCAACCTGAAGAAAGCACTGAGCTCAGGTCTTACCCTTCCTGGGTGGATTTTCTAATCAATGGACTGCTTATTAAAAGTTGGCACCACCGTCTGCCAGATCAGAAGCAAGCAGCTACAACAGCCTTTTTAAGGGGCCCAATTCTATTGGTGTGTAGATGTGCTAAAAGCATGTGGGGTGCTCTCGGGGGACTCAGTTGCTCTCTGGTTTTTGGATCCTAGTGGAGCTGAGGTGGGAGCTGGGTGTCTAGGTGCTCTGTCACAACAGTTTTGAACCAAAGCAAGGCTGTGGGTACAGGCCTGTATGTGCCTCTGCAATTTTCAAGCCAAATACAGGGAAGCGCTCTGGCTGCTGACAGACGTGAAAAAAACACACAAAATCCTCCCCCTCTATGCAACACTG
>NW_017728886.1:265069255-265071768 GCF_001723895.1 Crocodylus porosus | reverse complement strand
GCTCAAAGCAGGACCTTCCCCAACTAGATCATCTCAGCTAAGGCTTTGTCTAGCTGGGTCTTAAACCTCCAAGGATGGAGATTCCACCACCTCTCTGGGTGACCTGTTTCAGTGTTTTACTACTCTCCTAGTGATAAAATTCTTCCTAATATCTAACTTCCCTTGCTGCAGCTTGAGCCCATTGCTCCTTGTTTTGTCATCTGCCCCCACTGAGAACAGTCCCGCTCCATCCTCTTTGCTGCAGGGATTTGAAGGCTGCTGTTAAATCCCCCCATAATCTTGTTTTCTCTAGAAAATTTCAGTTCCCTCAGCCTTTCCTCACCAGTCCTGTCCCCCAGCCCCCTCACCATTTTTGTTGCCCTCCACTGGACTCTGTCCAATTTGTCCACGTCCTTTCTGTAGTGGGGGTCCATAACTGAACACAGGACTCCAGATGTGGCCTCACTAGCGCCACATAGAGGGGAATAATCACTTCCCTTGACCTGATGGCAACACACCTGCCAACACAGCCCAGGATGCCATTAGCCTTCTTGGCAACAAGGGCATACTGTTGGTTCCTGTTCATTTTATGGTCTACTGTAACCCCCAGGTCCTTTTCTGCAGAGCTGCTGCCCAGCCAGTCACCCCCAGCCTGTCCCGGTGTATGGGATTGTTCTGTCCTAAGTGCAGGACTTTGCACTTGTCCTTGTTGAATCTCCATGAGATTCCCTTTGGCCCAATCCTCCAATTTGTCTCAGTCACTCTGGATCCTAGACCTATGCTCCAGCATATCTACTACTCCCCCAGCTTGGTCTCATCTGCAGACTTGCTGAGGGTGCACTCTCTGCAATCTTGTAAGTCATTGATGAAGACACTGAACAAAACCAGCCCGAGGACTAACCCCTGTGGCACTCCACTTGATACTGGCTGCCAACTAGACTTTGAGCTATTAATTATTACCCTCTGAGCTCAATGCTCCAGCCAGTTTTCTGTCCACCACGCAGTCCATTCATTCAGCACATACTTTCTTAGCTTGCCTGTGAGAATGTTGTGGGAGACCATATCAAAAACCTTGCTAAAATCAAGGTTAACCACATCCACTGGTCTCCCCGCATCCACAGCATCAGCCATCTCATCATAGAAGGCATTCAGGTTGGTCAGGCATGACTTGCCCTTCGTGAATCCATGCCAACTGTTCCTAATCACCTTCTCCTCCAAGTGCTTGGAAATGTAGACCAGCTGCACATGAAAATTAACTGCGACGCCTTAAAGAGATCCAGCCTGCTATAAATGTATTGCTCAAAAATGTGTAATCACTTTATAGATGGTTGCTATCCAGCTTTAATTCACAAATGTAGGCAGCCTGTGGCTGGGAGACTGGAGCCGCTGCGGTCTCCCAGACTGGGCAGCACAGCGCGCCTCTGAGGCTGGGTGATCGTTGCAATCTCTCAGCCATTGGGTGCTCCGTGCACTCGTGGGGCTGGAAGATTGCAGCAGTGCCCTACAGCTGCTGGGGCCAAGAGTCTTGTGGGCTGTGTGACACAGCCCCACCTGCAGGTGATTCCTGCAGCTGGGAGCTCCTTCAGCAGAAAGGGCTCCCAGCTGTAGGAGCTTGCTAATTGCCGGTCCAGGGAGAGCTAGGATCGGGCTCCCCCTGCACTGGCAGTAGGGTACAATGGGATCTAATTCATGAGCCCACAATCAAGCCTTATGCCATGCACATATGGCATGATGAGAGGGGTAATTGTATGGATGGTACATTACATTGCACAACACCTTTACCTGCATGTGTAGAAGAGGCCTTCAGTTCCCATGAGAATAGCATACTCTCCTATCTCTAGTTACAGACCGGATGTTGCCGAGTGTTCCTGTTTAATATTTTAAAAGCTACGTTTGAAGAGAAATGTGATACATTTGCAAGATACCATTTGAGAAAGACATATAAGGCAGAATATACAGTTCTGTTTGTTTTTTTTTAAAGCAGTGGTATAGTATATATGTCTAAGTATTGAATATCATAGAATAAGAATGATACATGGAAAAAAAATTAGGTTTATCGAGTTCATCATTTGCAGAATGTCCTGCCAAAGGCATCTCAGCAGGTATGGAAGAAGCAATATTGTTGTTCCCTAAATGTCTGTCCTGTTGTTAGTTTGTTTATACTAGTCATTTGTAATGTTTCCCTGGCAGTTTTTTGTTTTTTGTTTTTGGCCTGAAAACATCTCTCAGTTTTATTTTGTAGTTCCCTGTCCTTGATCACAGCTTTTCTCCTCTTTGACACTTACTTAGAAGCAAGTCACTGATGACCAAAAATTAGAAGAATGAAATCTGCTAGAAATGTGAAAGATGCTGTAAGGAATGTGACCTAATCCTTTTGTGCCTACCTGGAAATTGGCACATCTTGCTCGTAGTTCACAGCTGTTGCTTGGGCATGATGATAAAAATGTTGGAATCTGCACAGAATGTAACATCTCTTCCAGGTTTTGTATATTTTGTATACAAGTGCATGGAGTACAAAGGAAGACTAGTAACTT
>NW_017728886.1:265053255-265069155 GCF_001723895.1 Crocodylus porosus | reverse complement strand
TCATAGAAGGCATTCAGGTTGGTCAGGCATGACTTGCCCTTCGTGAATCCATGCCAACTGTTCCTAATCACCTTCTCCTCCAAGTGCTTGGAAATGTAGACCAGCTGCACATGAAAATTAACTGCGACGCCTTAAAGAGATCCAGCCTGCTATAAATGTATTGCTCAAAAATGTGTAATCACTTTATAGATGGTTGCTATCCAGCTTTAATTCACAAATGTAGGCAGCCTGTGGCTGGGAGACTGGAGCCGCTGCGGTCTCCCAGACTGGGCAGCACAGCGCGCCTCTGAGGCTGGGTGATCGTTGCAATCTCTCAGCCATTGGGTGCTCCGTGCACTCGTGGGGCTGGAAGATTGCAGCAGTGCCCTACAGCTGCTGGGGCCAAGAGTCTTGTGGGCTGTGTGACACAGCCCCACCTGCAGGTGATTCCTGCAGCTGGGAGCTCCTTCAGCAGAAAGGGCTCCCAGCTGTAGGAGCTTGCTAATTGCCGGTCCAGGGAGAGCTAGGATCGGGCTCCCCCTGCACTGGCAGTAGGGTACAATGGGATCTAATTCATGAGCCCACAATCAAGCCTTATGCCATGCACATATGGCATGATGAGAGGGGTAATTGTATGGATGGTACATTACATTGCACAACACCTTTACCTGCATGTGTAGAAGAGGCCTTCAGTTCCCATGAGAATAGCATACTCTCCTATCTCTAGTTACAGACCGGATGTTGCCGAGTGTTCCTGTTTAATATTTTAAAAGCTACGTTTGAAGAGAAATGTGATACATTTGCAAGATACCATTTGAGAAAGACATATAAGGCAGAATATACAGTTCTGTTTGTTTTTTTTTAAAGCAGTGGTATAGTATATATGTCTAAGTATTGAATATCATAGAATAAGAATGATACATGGAAAAAAAATTAGGTTTATCGAGTTCATCATTTGCAGAATGTCCTGCCAAAGGCATCTCAGCAGGTATGGAAGAAGCAATATTGTTGTTCCCTAAATGTCTGTCCTGTTGTTAGTTTGTTTATACTAGTCATTTGTAATGTTTCCCTGGCAGTTTTTTGTTTTTTGTTTTTGGCCTGAAAACATCTCTCAGTTTTATTTTGTAGTTCCCTGTCCTTGATCACAGCTTTTCTCCTCTTTGACACTTACTTAGAAGCAAGTCACTGATGACCAAAAATTAGAAGAATGAAATCTGCTAGAAATGTGAAAGATGCTGTAAGGAATGTGACCTAATCCTTTTGTGCCTACCTGGAAATTGGCACATCTTGCTCGTAGTTCACAGCTGTTGCTTGGGCATGATGATAAAAATGTTGGAATCTGCACAGAATGTAACATCTCTTCCAGGTTTTGTATATTTTGTATACAAGTGCATGGAGTACAAAGGAAGACTAGTAACTTTTGAGATTTTTCTAAGATGTTCAGGTGATTTGGAGCAGCTGGTTGAAAATTTAAGTTAAACATCTGTAGTTAATGATATAGAGCTGTAAATACATCTTGAGCGATTAGCTTGGGGGGGGGGGTCAGTACCAGCTGATTAGGGATAGTCCCTTTTAATGACCTTTTTTGAGTGAACTGTTGGCTTGGTCAAAAAACACTTTTGTGTGGCTTTTCACTGGGATTCCTGGGACTGGTTTTTAAAAAAGGATTGTCCCAGTGAAAACAAGAGTTGGTCTGTCCTGTGCCGCTGCCTCCTTCCCCACTCCTTCCCAACCAGCTGGGGTTCTCAAATTTTTGATCCCATGGGCCAGATAAGTGGTGCAGGTCAAGTCTGAGGGCCAGATCAGTCATTGGCCAGCACTGCCCCTCCTTGTTCACAGCAAGATTGTGTCTCAGGGGGTTGGCACCTTCCCCTCCTGATCTCACATGGCAGGATTGGGTCCCATAGGGGCTGGCACTTCTGGCTTTCAGCCCTCTACACTGGGAACTGGGATTGGGTCCTGGGGATTAGGTGCTGTCCCCTTCTAGGCCCCCACACTGGGATTGGGGCCTGAGGCCTGGCCCCACTGTTGCCCAGCCTTGCATGCTGAGATTGAACACTGGATCCAGCACACAGGGCTTGGGGCTTCCCATGCATTCAGAGATTTGGCATTGGGGAACAGTGCTACTGTCCTTTTGCCTGCAAATTTATGGACCCATGGGGAGCCCCATGGACTGGATGACATGGTACTCTGGGCAAGATTTGTCCCACAGGCTGGAGGTTGGGTACCTCTTCTCTAGTATGCTCAGCTGAGACCAAACCTTTGAGATAGCTGAACAGGGTGCCACTTTGAAACTAGGGAAATATGGTCATGCTAATTAAGGAATCAGTGCTAAGGAAGAAGCTTCCTTGTATCCTTGTTCACCTGTTTCTCCACATGATCAAGACGCAGACTGGCCATTTAGTCTACCAAGCTGCTACCTCATAGCAAAGGCTGGGAACATTCTTCATAATACTGTATTGCCATGGCTGAGCAAGGCATAGTTTTTACAAAGTATGTTAAAGGTGTTACAGATAGGCAGTAAGAAGTCGGTAAATGGCAAGGCTGAATGTGCAGTCTCACCTACACCGCCTTATGTGAGAAATAAGGAAAAAGACTGGGTGGGAGGAGTACAGAGGGACCTCACTGAAACTTGGTCAGTTTGCAGAATAATTCAGTTTTAACTAGTTTCACAGGTGATGGACTTTGGGTAGTTGCCTACTGGTTTTTGTACAGAAAAACATTGTCAACACTTTCAAAATCTGCTATTGCCTTAAAGTCCACAACTTGAAGTGTACTTTTTTTATTAAGAATATCATTTGATTTGAGCATAAATATAAAACATTTCAAGTCATGAAGAGGCTTTGTGACAATAAATGAGGGAATAAAAGCAGATAAGAATTTTAAAATTGGAAGTTGCTGTTGTGTGTCTTTAATAAAAACTAGTTGAAACAAACATTGGCACATAGGGAAAAAAGTAGCGAGCACGTCATGATTGCACATCATTGACTGTTTTTCTCTCTAGCAGCATCTTGTAGAATTTTTACGTTTCATTTGTACTATTATGGACCCATTTTCCTGCAATGGCTTAGATTTCCTGGAGTTGGACGCATTAGCTTTTGTAAGACATGCTTATGCTTATGCTTAAGGGAAACCTTTGAAAAATGAGACGCAAGAAACTGACTAAATGCTCATCCCATTTTGAATAGTCATCTCCGATTCAGATGCCTTAGTTTCCTTGTACAATTCATTTTTAAATCTAACAATGTGTGAACTTATCTTAACAAACAGGGTCTCCTGTAAGTATTTAATGACCATTTGTAGAAAAATTTGTGCCGACCAGGAAACTTCAGTTGTCCCTGTGGTGCCAGGCCTGTTCTCTGTCCATTTATGAAATTAATCGAGGGTAAGACTTGGAGCTAATTACTTGACAGTTATTGCTCCAGTAGGTATGGTCCTGGGCCCTGATCTGGTAATGAGCTCCACATGGCTGGATCCTTGTTGTTTTAGTGAGCTCCTTCTGCCCAGATGGAGTCCTTTGCAGGAATAGGGCCAAGAGTGTTAATTTAAAATTGCTTTTATTTTACCTGTTGTTATTTAAGGAAGGTACGTTTTGTGTTTTGCACATGTGCATGTATGTTTAGTGCACAACTCCCTTGAGAAGATGTTGATGTGAACTCTATGGCTAACCCCCATAGTGCAGCTTTACAAAGCTTAATATTTAATGGTATAAGCATCTGCATTTTACTGTAATGAGTACTAGATAAAGATGTTATTTACTTAATTTTTTTAAATGTCTTGGGTGAGGATGCTGAATAAAAGTTAATCTGATTTAAAAAGAATAAATATTGGGCTATAAACAGTGATCCTTTGCATCTAGACTAGTTTATTGAATACAAGAATAATTTACTAGTTTCCAAATATTCTTTATTGTAACTAGATTTTATCCAGGTTTCTGTACCTTTTTTTTTTTTCTTCAGTAGAATTTGAATGTAGAGGTTAATTTGCATCATAACAGATTAAACAAAACGCATGCAATTTTATTTAGGAAATTTCATTTTATCATTGGCTATTATAAATGTAATTGATATTATAGGTCACTAAGTGTATGGATGCATTAATAGTGGATAGCTGTATTCCCAACAGATTTTTCTGATAGTGACCTGGTAAAAACAAATGGACAAAACTGGGACATGGAGCATTGTAAATAAGTAGAGGGTGAGACAGATTTTCCTAAACTAAAATGAATCAACGGGCGTCTGAATTGTCACTAAAACGTGCATTTCTTTTCTACCACTGCAAAGATTCATTCCATGTCCACTGATCCATGTTCCATGTAGAAACTATCGCCGGAGGCAAGTTGAGGCTTTTCCTTCCTGAAGTTTATGCAGCTCCTTCCTGCCTGTTTTTTGTTTTCTCCTATTTAAGGGCATCTCTTATTACATCAGCAAGTTTTGCTTGTAAGCAGACAGTTTGGTGAGCATATATTTATAAATGTAAACTGTTCCCTCTCAAAGCTTGCTGTTATTTCACCAGAATAATATGTGGAGCGTTTTATTTAATAATATTATATCCTGTTCTTGTTTTTGCATTTTAAGAGTGTTTTGGTTTGATGGGTGGGCATTGCCAGTTCAGTAACTTCTGTGTATTCAGAGAACCTTGAAGTTCAGTTTTAAAATCTGCAGTGAGACAACTTTTAAAGATTTCTTGTTGTAGATGTTTGCTCCTTCAATATTAAACTTTTATCCGCTTTTAAAACAACATCGATTATAAGCCTAAGCAAACAAAATATTAGGATCGCTGTGATACTACTGTATTTGCCAGCACCACATTGATTAACCTTTAGCTTCCTTCTAATATGCAGTGAAACAAAGAGACCATCTGCCCTGGCACACGCTTTCAGTCTGCTCCTGTTCCTGTCCTTCTGGAGGAAGTCCAAGGTTCACAGGGGCTTCTTCCACAATAAATGTGTTAATACTTCATTCAGCATTGCCCTCTTCCTTGTTAAACTCTGCTTCTTCTCTCTGCAGTGGTCTGCTCTGATATTCTTCATCTTTCTTGCCTTGGGTTCTTTCTCAGTAATTACCCCGCCCTAAATTTTCCTCTTCCATGCTGATTATTATACTAGTAAGTGTCCGTTCTCTTCTCATTCTTCCTTCCCTGAGTTGCATCTCTTCTTGATTTTTCCCTGTTCAGGCTTTTCCTGTCCTGTTCCTGCTGTTGTCTTTTTTTTTCAGAACTTGCCCCTGACTCTTAAGGGGGCCCACTCACAGTCGGGGATCTAGAGGACAAAGCTGATTACTGGACATCTGAAAGGCAGGGGACAGGAATGAAGCCAGATAAAAATGTTATGTGTATTTGCTTTTATAATTAGTGATGAATCCCCTTGCTTGTCTTGCCTTTGGGACCTCATTTGTAGTACTATCTGTAACTCTTCAGGGTAGTGACTTTGTCATTTCAGCTATCTGTAAAGCACCTGGCAGACAGATGTTGCTGCACAAATTGTAGTAATCAAAGGCATACCCTGTCAATCTAAATCTGACTGTCGCTCAGCTCTCTTTAGGCATTATTTGAGCCATCAGTAAGTGTAATTTGTACGACTTATCATATCTGACGTCTTATTTGGTTAATTAAATGTTTAAATAATGTTCCTTGTAATAGATTTTGGCTAAGCTTTAAGATAAGAAGAATAGGACATGGGGTGTATAAGCCAACAAAACTCTCTTCAGGGAAGGATTGGGCCTGAAAATATCTTCCCAGAAAAGTTGAAAGTTTCAGAAAAATGAGGAACTAAAACTAGTAGTTATAACAAAATCATTTATGCAATGGTAGTTCAACACCTTTGTGCCCTGCTACAATAATTACACCTATCACTGAACAGTGTAATGTCTTCATTACAAACTAGTCAGTGTAGTCTTTATCCCTCAATTAGGTGAGTAAAGAATAATCCTGTTAATGAACTCTGTGCCTAAGGAGGCTGATTTTTGCTTTGCCTATAGCATGCCTGGCAGCTAAAGGGCTGCTTTAGATAATTTGTTGCAGCAGAACGGTGTCTAGGCTACTTGGACTATTCAATATTTTTCTTATGTTAAATTTCTTTTTCTTACAGATATTTCAAGACTTTCCTTTCCAGCAGGTAAGCCTTTGTCTGCTATTTATATTTTACTGTGTTATACAACAACTTTTAGTTGCGTCTTTGGGATATCTTGTATATAATCAAAGTTCCTAGTTCGATACCTATCCAGGTGAGGACCAAGACCAGTGCTATGGTCAAAACAAGTGGTACAGGGAATTTATAGGCTAACAAAGGATATTTTGACATGTGAGTGTGGGAAACTGTGATGATTGTATGCAATTTACTTCTATTTTTATAATGACCTAAAACAAAGTAGAAGATGCACAGTGAAATTCTAGAGCAGCAAACAAGTAGGCACTCAAAGCTAGCACTATGGATTAAGGCAGAGGGCAGCCTTCAAGGAAACAAGAATGAATAAGTACAAATGGTTAGTGCTGTGAAGAATTTTTATAGGTAGGAATGGGAGAAATGAGCAGCAGATAAATTAACTTGTGCAAAGTCCTAAGACACAGCTGGAAATAGAACCCATGTCCTTGCCAGGTCTTGTGACCTTACTACTAAGGATGTTATAAATTATTCCTGTTTTAAAAATGGTATTGATTACTGTGTAACCTTGTTTGAAATCAGTTAGGTCTTGACTTTGCAGATTGTCTCAGTAGTAATTGTGAGGAAACTTTGAAGTACAACTTAATGAGGGCCTCCAGTGCTGTCCTGCATGTTCAGAATAGATTATTCTTTTTCTGACTTTACAGCATTTAAAAAAATGTACCTGTTTAGCATAATGTGTATCTGTGACTGCCTTTGTCATTTAATAGACCATGACATTTCTGTTAGTAAGAATGAACCCAAGCCATGCTTAAAATCTGAGCAAAGTGCAACGGAGTGAGTTTGGACTTGGATGTGCTGTGTCAGACCTATTGACATTTGATAGTCATCGGCTATTTTGCTTAAATATCTATACTGTTTTCAGTTGTAACATCAGAGGAACTGAATCCTTTACTACAGGAGTCTCAAACTAATCCTGTGGTAGATCCAGAAATGGGGCTTCTTGAGGGCCAAATTCAAACCCGGTGGCAGCATGGTGAGTGCTTGTTGCCAAAGCACTCCCCCTCCAACCAACAAGTCCCCACAGCTTTGAATTCTGCAGCAAGTATTGGACTCCCTGGGAGTCCCATGAGCCAGATCCAGCCCACAACCTTTTTTTTGGACACCCTTGCTTTACTACACAGCATATTTTATATTTATCCAGGCCAGATCAAATGGCCCAGTAGACCAGGTCCAGGGTGCAAGCTGCAGGTTGTCAACCACTGAGTTGGTGGATTTTTCCTTTCTGTTACCCTAGATTTCAGAGTTTTGTGAGTGTTATTTTGAGCAAGTGGGGACAAATACATACCAGTAGGGAACTCAGTACATGGTGTTAAGATGGGCTTGAACATCTTGTGTGTTTGATTTACCTCATATTGACCAGAAGGTGACTTTGGGTCCTGGTGGTGTAGCAGAGCAAGATTAGAGATGCTAAGTACACTCATGGTAAAGGGGAGATAGAAGACGGAGGGGAGAGAATTGCAGACCACACACAAATGGTGTGTTTGTGAAAAAAAATAAAGGAAACTTCAGTTTTCTCCTTTTCATAATAAAGAGCATGCAGTTAAGTCCTATTTCTGAAGACTGAGCACCATTGGACTTTTAGGGAGAAGAATGAGGAGATTTCCTTCTTGATGGGGATAATGCTGCCTTCTAGTGTGATGGACAGCAAATAAGGAAAGGTGCACTTAACTCCTATGATTCCATGAAATTCAGATAACTTTGGAAAATCTTGCAGAAGAACTACAAAGCTAGAAACAGAACACCTTGAACTGAAAAAGAATTAAGTTTCAGGTTTTCAAGGGTGACAGTATAAGAAAAAATAAGATTGCTATATATATTATCTTTAATGTGACAGTAACTCGTTTAAAGTTGACTGCAGCGGGTAGTAGAAATGTTCTGGCTGCTTGCAGTGTGTTCCCCTTGGTGCTGTAGATTTGCATTACAATGCATCATGTTTCTGCAGTATCTGAAGACTGCAGTAGCAACAAGGACATTTCCAGTGGTCTCCGCTGTAGTGTGTAGTTCCTCTTGTAGTCAGTGGCACACAAAGGTCATCCAGAACATTTCCTTTTCACTTTGATTTCATAGTAAAACCTTTTTGTAAGAATGATTGAGTGTGTGCTGTTGAATGTATTAGTTGATTAGGTAGTTTTGTTAAACCATCACACAAGGGAGTTATCCTACATTTCTCTAATCTGTATCACTTCTTTGAAGTCTTTGTGCCGCTTACTTTTCTGTTTCTTTTAATTGAGGCCAAGACTGTGAATATTGCGCATTTTAGAGTGCAAATCAGTGGAGAATTTGAGGGCAACATACTACATTTTTATCATTTCAAAGCTGCCCAGAAGAGAACACCCAATGCATTTAACCATGTGTAAGGTTGCTTTAATAAGCAAGCTTGTTTATAACACGCTTGGGGAAATGGAGAGTTTCCTTTGGGGCATGCAGTGTCCCTTAAAATGTGAGCACTGTCTGGATTAAAAATGATTAGTCACTAGATGAAATGTGGTTTTGCCTCTTTCTTTGCTTAAAACGAACTTGGTGCATGATAGTTTTTTACTTTTTTTAATACATATTTTATCATTCTTTACTCAGCTTTAGCATAATGGTAACTTTTGATTATGATGTTCTATTACAAATAACTAATACTAAAAGCTAGAATATCAAGCAGTTTTTAAAAAGCAGATGTATATATGTAAAGTACTCATACAACGTAACAGGGTAACTCGAGGAAAGGAGAGAGGATATGAAAAGGGTTCAACCAAGTAACATGTTTACCTGAATCCACAATGCCTTTGAATTTAAGATGACCCCCAATAATGAAATTAGTCTCTACCACCACCACCACCAGGGAAAACAGCAGCAGAGGGGCAGGCAATGGAGTCGAGCAGCAGGACTCTGTCCCTTGTCCCGTGCCTGCAGCTCCCCCCTTGTACCTTGTCCCCTGTCACTTGCTCCCTGACCTCCCTGCTGGTACCTGCACCCCTGCCATAGTCAGAGATGCAGTACTTTTCCTCCCACCCAGAGCTACCACCATTGCTTCCTCCCTGGGCTGGGTAACAGCCACCGTGTCCTCTGTGCCCTAGGCTGGAGTGGAGTCAAAGCTAGAGCGGCAAGTGGCAAGGGGGAAGAGGGCTTGCAGCTTCAATTGTGACCCTGAGCCCAGGTCAGGGCCGGAGCCACAGCTGCTTGCCCCCCTGCTTTGTCCTGGAACCCAAGACGAGAGACTTTATTTTCCTCTTGTTGAACAGGGAAAATACTTTGTCTTGGATTCAAGTAAAGATGGTGTATGCTGACCTCTGAGTCAGAAATATCACAGACATCCTCACAGAACAAGACCAGAAGATGGTGTGCCATTAAGAAGGACAGAAGCTGTTCTCAGGGTGAATGGAGTAGAATGGCATATATTTAAAAGTAACTGCCATTTTTAAGTGTACTGTACATAAGTTGGCTGAACAGAAGAAAGGGCTGGTAGAATTCCTTTCAGTTATCTTGAAGTATCGAACAGGACTTGTAAGTAGGTCAAGCTTCCAGTGCTTAATTAGGACTAAAGAAATCAGAAGCAGCACACCTTCAACTTCGCTTTAAGGAAGATTTGCTTCCTACATTATGAATGCATCTGAGTCTGTTCTTCCTCGAGAGCTACTTCTGCCTTGACATAGTCAGGAAATCAGCCAGCTGTAGACATCCGCTTACCTAAACGTTCATCATCCGTGCATCCTTTTACCTGAACAGCCCTTCTCCCTCATAGCTCATGCATACAACTTGGTGTGTGGTTCTAAGGCTGCATATATATATATAATGTTACTGATGTAACCCCATCTTTTCTACTTGAACTCTAGCATAACGAACACAAGAGTTGTGGATAAATATGTCAAACCTAGGTAGAAGATAGACTATAAAATTAAAATAACATTTTAAACTGATCAAAAGAAATACTTTTTCACACGGCTTGGATGTTGACTCTGAAATGCTCTGCTATAGGAAGCTGTAGAGGCCAAGAACTTGGCATGGTTTGCAAAAGGTATGGACCTCATGCATAACCAGAGTCATCATAATTAATGTTAATTAAACGTGTGGAGAAGGGATGGCAAATCTGATATTTCAGGGTTTAACCCTATCTCTTAACTATTTGAGCTCAGAATGGATTGTAATGTGTACGTATGACAGGACAAATTATTTAACTGTCTGCTTTTCACCTTAACCCTGAAGCATTTGGTCACGTTTCTAAACTAAATATTGGTTATGTGACCCCAGGTATGATCCAGTGTGACGATTCTTATCTTCCTTCTGTAGAAATAGAAGAATTACTCAAATTTATGACATTACCTAGCTTTATACTACTGGGAGGGTGGGGGACAGCTGAATGTATGACTCAATAGCCTGCTTAGAAATATGCATTATAATTAACATCTTTATTTAAAGTGTCACAGTAAGAAAGCATAATGTAACCAAATATGTAGGCAGAAAAAATAAAGGTATTAAGTACTGGCTCTGAATCTTTTTGCCAGCTGTAGTTTTAAATTAACATTTCGCTGTTTACATACTTTCTCTCTCATTTTGCTATGTGCAAGGCCACCCATACAGGGAGTAATTGCTGAACAGGGAAGGTAGCAAAAAAGACTGTGCACAAACATTTTCAAACATCCTGCTGAAAGTTAGTGTAAATTAAACAAGACTTTCAAAGGTGCCTTGGAGTCGAGATGATTTCCAATGCACAAAGTAAATTCTGTTTTCAGAAATGTTAAAAAGCACTGTTTTAATTGTAGTTCTACAGTTTTATAGCTTATTTATGTGATGCTTCCTTGTGTTTATTAGTCAAAGTAATTAGTATCTGTAAATGAGAGATTACTGAGTTAAAAGATTTTTCAGTGCGTGTAAGATGAAAGTTAGGAGATTGGCCTGCCAACCTGTATGCTGTATACATTCCAAAAGGTTCCCAAGGATTTTCTTTATTCTACTGTGTTTGTATTAGGAGTTCAGTTCTGTTCATTAACTGGCGGTAATGATAATGTAGAGATGGAAGAATTCAATATATCAAGGAGTCTATGTCCTGTCAGGTCAGGATCATTACCAGGGATTCTAATTTTTTTCCTCTTTAGTTCCATAATGTCAAGTGATGGGATTTTACAGTTTCTCCCGGAAGATTGTTCTTCAGACTAGTGGATGTTCTTGTGAGAGAGTTTTCCTTGGTGTTCATGGTAAATTTCCCTATTCTTAATACTATTCCACTACTCCTAGCAATACCATTTTATTACATTATTTTTTTCTACCTCTTTGGTGTTGACGTCTCAAATATTGCTTTATATTTTCCAAGCTGCTGCTGGTGGGTGGGTAGTGGTTTGACTTCAAGACCTAACAGAGTTCTGCGCTGACCATGCTAATTGCTGTATAAATACATGATATGACCAAAGATGCGGCAGTCATAATAGACAACTTAAAAGATGGAAGGAAGGAAGTATTATCCCTTACTTGCAGATGTTTTCTTCTTGTCTTAATTTTAATGACCGTACCCAAGTTCTCAGAAGAACACATGATCTAGAATTGAACATATATTGTGTGCCAGCCCATGTCTTTAGGATATCATAGGAAAATAGGATGGGGGAGGACCTCATGAAGTCATCTAGTTCAGCCCCCTGCTAAAGGCTAGACATTCCTGACCTAATGTCTGTCTGACCTGCTCTTGAAACTTTCTAGGAATGCAGATTCCACAACTTGTCTAGGTGTAGCCTATTCCAGTGTTTCACCACTCTCAGAGTCTGAAAGTTCTTCTTAGTCTCCAGTCTAAATTTTCTCTGATGCATCTTGAGGCCATTGCTCCTAGTCCTGTTCCTTGAAGCCACAGAGAAAAGCCCATCTCCATCCTCTGTATAATCACCCTTCAGGCATTTTGAAACTACAGTGGCAACAGAAGATAGAAAAGCAGGAACAGCAGAAACAGCATGTTGTGGACCAAATCAAGAACCCAGAGCTGTCCACGTGGCATGGAAATGTATGGCCAAGCTGCAGCAGAGTCTGTTGATCCCCAGTGCGCCTCCTCAGCCATATTCAGACCCATAGATAAGACAGTCATAGAAGATAATCATCCTATACTGCGAGAGATTGCCAACAATTTGAAGACTGTTATCAAAACTGACAGAGAGCAGATTTAGACTTGACATTAGGAAGAACTTTTTTACAGTAAGAGTTACCAGAATCTGGAATGGACTTCCAAGTGTGGTGGTGCTCTCCCGTACCTTGGAGGTCTTTAATAGGAGACTGGACAAACACCTGGCTGGGGTCATCTGACACCAGCACTCTCTTCCCCAGGGCAGAGGGTCAGACTCTATGATCTACTGAGAAGTCCCATTCTACCCTGAAAATCTATGAGAGAGCCTCCCAGTTTTCTCTCCTCCAAACTAAATAATTCCAAGTTCTTTCAGCCTTTCCCCATAAGTCATGCTTCCCAGGTCTCTAATTATTTTTGTTGCCCTGCACTAGACTGTTTTCAAACTGCCCGCATCCTTCTTGAAGTGTGGGGCCCAAAAGTGGGAACATAATTGCAGGTGAGGCCTCACCAGTCCTGAATAAAGCAGAAGAATCACTCCCCTTGATTTGCAAAAGGCATTGCTGATAATACCACCTAGTACACTGTTGAAAGCATCTTGCTCAAGGGTGCATATAATACAGCCTGTGGGCCGGATCCAGCCCATGGAGGGTCTTTCTTTGGCCTGCTGTGGGTCCATCAGTCCCATCTGGCCTGTGGCATGTCCCGCTGCCCCTGGGCGTGCAGGGTGGCTGGGGTGGCTCCATGGCTGTGCTTAATTTCTAAGCAGCCCAGGTGCCAGGAGCTCCTTCCAGCTGCTGCCCCGGCCCTGGCGCCATGGAGACTGGCAGGGACCCGCATGTACAGCCCTGGCCCTGGCTCAGGCTGCCCCGATCAGAATGGACCAGCTGGGACCTGCGCATGCTGAGCAGTGGTGCAAGTGGCTGCGGCTGGGCAGAAGATGCTGCTGGATGTGGGGGGAAAGCGGCTACCATCCCCTTGCTGCTGCCAAGCCCTTCTTGCTGCAGCTGTCTGGAGCCCACGCCCAGGCTGCCCTGCAGGTCCTCTCCACCGCTGTCACCACTGCCATCAGTGCTGCTTCTGGGTGGAACAGCAGTGGCAGTAGAGAGGAGCTGCTGGCAGCACAGGCACAGGCTCCAGGTGACTGCACTAAGAAGGGCCTGGCAGTTTCAAGGGGGCGGTGGGTGCTTTTCCCCCATGCTCAGCAACAGCCTCTGCCTGGCTGCGGCTGCTGTTCATCATGAGCGGGCCAGGGTCAGGGCAGTGCTCATAGGTCCTGGTTGGTATGGAGCTGGTGTGCTCTGGCTGGGGTAGGTCTGCAGTTGGGTGCAGGGTGGGCTGGGGCCAGGGCTGTGTGCTCAGCTGCTGCTGGGCACTGGTGATGGTGAAGAGCCATAGGTGTGCCAGCTTCAGGCTGTTGCTGGGGGTGGGGAGGAGAAAGGGTGGGATGCTGACAGCTCCCAAAACTGCCTACATTGCCTGTGGGCCCAAATAATTGCCCGCCCCAATGTAGTTTCTCTGAGTAATCCATAACCTGATCTTCTGCTACTCTAGGCCGTTTGTCTCCTTCCCTGTCTTTGCTGCCAACTGTGCTCGTCATCTGGTAGCTGACTATTCATGAAGCCTGAAGTAAAATAGACATAAAATACTTCAACCTTCTCTGCATCATTGATCAGTAGGTTGCTGTCTGCATTCAGCAAGGGATTTGCACTTTCTTTGCTCTTCCTTTTTCTGCCATAGGAGCAAACATACTCTTAGAGTGGTTTCAAAAGGTCAAGAGGAGCTGCTGCTGGGAAGTGTGCAGAGGCTGTTATGCCGTAACTGTTATTCTAATATTATAAAAGCCTAAATCTGTCTGTCTGTAACTCTTTATTTGCACTCTGATTGGCTGATGGAAATAGCCAATCAGTGCCAACAAGCATGGGGGAGCACTGCCATGATTCCGAAACCCCGCTGAGGACTGGACCCCGCTCCCTGCAAGAGGCAGAGCAGTGGTGGCACTCCATCCCAGCCCCTCCCCCTCCCCCCCTATTATTCTCGACAGGCAGTTGGCTAGTCTGTATGTAAGTAGCTAGCAATACAAGTGTAGTGAAACTGCCCCAGCTTTTGTCTTTGCTTCATCCTGGGTCAAAGCTGGGGCGACTTAGCTCGCTTACCTTGCTCCAGCGCAGGTACAGGTAACAATTACGGAACGACAGCTCTCCTTTTGCTCAAACTCTTAATCGCAAGATTATCTTTACTCTTCATCGATTCAGTTGAACCTTTTAAGTAATTTTCTAGTAAACCTGATTCTTCGTCACAGTTGTAGTTGCTCTTCTGTGAACTCCCACTAAATAGCTGTTGTCTTTTTTCTTAATAATATGCCGACACAGTTCCATATGCGAGTCAAGAACTTGATACTTTAATGGTCTTTTATCTTTGATGTAGTTTGTTCCATATGATAGAGTCCATATCAAAGATTATTTGAATTAATTTTATAACAGTATATTAAGTATAGTCCTGTAATCCCAAAATATTAGCTCTGAATACTGAGGCCTGGAAAATGCCTTTCCCATTAGTCTTTATTACCCCAAAATACCTGGCAATTTATAGAACATCCTAAGTGGAGAAATCCCTAAGGATTTCCCTGACAAGGATTGTTTCAGCAGCTAACTTAATGCAGGTAATGTGAAGTGGAACAAAGCAGCTTTTTTATCTCGAGCACAGAACACAATAATGTGAGGAGGGGAAAAATGGTAATTCATTGAAATGATTGGGGGCACATAGGTAGCTTGAATGTAACTTGCTAAAATTATACTAGAAAATGTAGTTAATAACTTTGTGCTAGCAAAAAGTGTATGCTTTTTGTTCTGTCTGCAGTTTAGCATAAGCTATGTCTACTTCTCAAGACCTGTGGGAGGGTAGTTTGTGCCTCAAAGCTTAGCTGACATCTCTCTCCCAACTGTATAGTTGATACCATAAAACAGTATTCAGCAATCTGTGGTTTGTGGGGTGATTTTATCTGTTCCATGAAGTGTGGTCACCAGTGATTCAGTGGTAGGTGTCTTCTGTGGTGGCAGAGGGGAATTTGCATGCCTTACATTGCCTGAGAGAAGCAGCAGTGGCTGGGTTGGAAGTACCATCGCTCCGTGGAGCCAGCAGTGTTATTTCGGCCCATGTTCCAAAGGGCTGCCAGCCCTGCAATAAAAGATCATAAAAAACCCTGCCTGTGGGTTCCTCAGAGACCCATAGGTAGGTCCATAATTCTGTTTTATGCAAAAGTGTGTTCCTCGAGACATTAGTTTGTTGCTAATGGAAATGATGCACTTGTCTACAAACCAAGTAACCCTATATAAATGATACCAAGATGTGATGCTGTGTACTTTGCCATCTAAAGAGAGCGTAACCCAACGGGTTATGGCTTAAGGAACATTAAATAGATTTGTCATTTAAAACAGAGTGAGAACAATGTGTGGCAGTTGTTACATTTCTCTTTGCACATTGTGAGGTGGGCAGCAACAGAAATATGCAAGCTTATTTTTTCCAGACATTGAGTTACTTTTAGCTTCTTTACAGTTTTCAGAGGTACCGTATTTTCCCATTTATAACCCCTAACTTTTTCACCCCAAACCAGCTGGTGAAGAAGGGTTCATATTATATATGGGTAAAACGGTCGAACGGTCACAAACTCCTGCAAGACCGTTTCAGGCTGGACATAAGGAAGAATTTCTTTACTGTCCGAGCCCCCAAGGGC
>NW_017728886.1:265051418-265053155 GCF_001723895.1 Crocodylus porosus | reverse complement strand
CACCTTGCACTTGTCATTGTTGAATCCCATCCTGTTCTCATCTGCCCACCCCTGTAACCTGTCTAGGTCAGATTGTAGCCTATTCCTCCCTTCTAGCATGCCCACTTCCCCCCCACATCTTAGTGTCATCAGCAAATTTGAACAGGGTGCTATTTACCCCCTCGTCCAAGTTGCTAATGAAGATGTTGTACAGTGCGTTCCTGAGGACCGAGCCTTGGGGGACCCCACTGCCCACTTCTCCCCCTGGAGAGCCATTTCTTTAGGTAACAGAATCCATCTGTATGAGGAACAGTAGAGTTAAAAGCTCTTTTTCTTTTTCAGTGATCTAAATAGTTATTCTGAACATAAGTGTCAGGAGTATAATTTCTAGGTTTGTACCCTGCTAGACATAAGAGCTATGTCTATCATAATGAGGTTGAGTCATCTCTTTCCAGTAGTAGAAAGACTCCTGTTTTTAGGCTAGCTTGGTTACAACAATCATTATGAAAATTGGTTTGTAACGGAAAGTGCTTTGGCCTCAGGCAATTGCATAGTTTGTGGGGGTGAGGAGGAAGAGGGGATTCTTCACTCTAGTATGGGGAGGAAGGAAGAAAAGCAATTTTTGTGAAAAGTTCACCTGTTTTTTTTCTCCAACTATCTGATTTAACTTGTGTTTGCATTCGGAATGGGAGGCTACAATGGAACTGGATATACTTCTTATTTGGATTATCAGACATGGCTGCCTGTGACAGCAGAGTACAGGACATGAAGACCCAAGTATTTTCACAGGATGCTGGCCTGATCTGGCCCCTCTGAAGCCTGC
Organism: Crocodylus porosus; assembly: GCF_001723895.1. Lineage (NCBI taxonomy): Eukaryota > Metazoa > Chordata > Crocodylia > Crocodylidae > Crocodylus > Crocodylus porosus. The sequence goes on along the minus strand of NW_017728886.1, from coordinate 265,052,353 downwards.
CCAAACCTGCCTTCTGGAGTAGGAGGAATCTTTGGCTGCTTCTGTCTCCAAAAGCGTAGCCTTCCTGGCTGTCCATGTCCCCATCTTGGTATCCACTCTCCAGGTCGGTTACTGAGAGCTAATTGAAGGGGAAGGGAGTACACCCCAAGTTTCAAGCTGAAAGCAGACTGTTTATCTTCAATAAACGTAGATAATGGGGTAAGAGCAATCCAGCAAGAAGCCCCTGTCTCCTCCAAAGTGTTAAGTAGTCCCTCTGGCCCAGTCCAGCTGGCACTGTTCTGAGCACCCCAAAGTTAGCTCAGCTGTTCTGTATCTAATCCACACAGCCCCAAAGTACCCCAGAGTAACCTGGCTGTTTTCTTTCTTCAGACTCTTGCATTTGCCCCTCCCCCCTTCCCATCTTGCTCAGTGAGATGCTCTGCATTTCAGACTGTTCTCTCCATTATGGTGCTCATCTCCCTTTCTTACCTGGATGCCGCCTTGCAGTTGCCTTCCAATTAGGGGTACTAATAAAGATTTTCTTGGCCAATACCAATAGCCTATTATTAACCAGCCATATCGCCGGATACCGATCTGATAGCCAGTTTACAGGAATGCAGCCTGGCAGCTTGGAGAGCAGCATCTTGCTGGTAAATCTGAGGAGGGTGGTGGCATGGAGAGGGAGGACAGATCAAGGCCCCCATGGTGAGGGAGGGAGTGGGGCTGGGGCTAGAGCAGATGGTGCCCAGCCAGGCTGGAGAGTGGACCCTAGAGACGTGGGGAGGGGGGCGGCTGTCCACCATAGCACACATGCAAGGTCAGAGGCTACGCCGGCCTCTTCCCGGTGGGGGGACTGTGCTAGGGGCAGGGTGGGGTCAGTTGCACAAGGTGGGCAGCAGCACTGGCAGTGGTATAGCGAGGTCTATGGGGAATTTTGCGGAGCCCATAGGCCCCCC
>NW_017728886.1:265045727-265051028 GCF_001723895.1 Crocodylus porosus | reverse complement strand
CCGATGTTGTTAATTTTCCTGTTATTGGTGCTAATTCAGTATGCAACCGATATATTGGTGCATCTCTGCTTCAAATGTCGGTAAGGCTGTTGATGGATGTCTTCTATAGGCCAGACAGCTCTCTCCTCTCTCTCTTAACCTTTTCTTTCTCTCAACACAAGTTAGGGAAACTCAGGCATGCAATGTTATTACAATATGAACACATTTAAACCAGAAATAGTACACTAAAACCATAGTCTGTCACACCATGCCCTTGTAAATCCTACTGAGAGTAGGTGAGAGACAGAGGTGCACGATAAAAGCAACTTACTGGTAAATGGCTCTGTAATCTTGCCTCTTGATAATGCGGCATGTTGACAGCTGTAGAAACTGTAAAATATTTGAAAAAAGGAAGGCATTTAAGTGGAGCTGTATCAGGAGTTTTCTCTGCATTTCCTTTGCTCTGAAATGTCTCTCTTCTCTACCAGTACTCTCCTTCCTCCCCACCCTTGCCCAGCATAGTCTTCCCTTTAGACATGTTCTCTGCCAATGTGAGGTGCAGGGTGCAGGACAGACGGACCCAGTAGAGCAGGGGTGTCAAAGGCGACCCTCAGAGCTGTCATGTCTCATACAGCTCTTAAAGGGGCTGGGAATTTGGGGGCATGCTGCTCACTCTGCCACTGCCACTTAATCCAGGTCCAGCCCTCAAGGAGCCCCACAGTCTGGATCTTGCCCCAGAGGAGCCCGGTGGTCCACGTTTGGCCTGGGGGGCAGCTGAGTTTGGCACTTCTTCTGTAAGGCATTTTCTGTGATCTTATGACTGACTTTTTTTTTTCTCCCTTTATTAAACCTTCCTGAACCTGGTGCTTAGGGAGTTTTAAGTTCACAGCTCCAGCTGTACACATGATTCTTAAAGGTCTGGTGTTCAGTGAGTCCAAGATCAGGGAGGCCTTTGGGGTTTGCATGATCCAGGTTTTAGAAACTGGTTCTGCCTGGCAGCTCTGTTAAGTAGGGGACCGGTGCGTCCCAGGCTCTGGGGCTGCCCCATACAGGATCCCAGGCTGTCATGGCCCAGCTCCAGTCTGCCACATGTTCAGTTTAAGGCGTGATACAAATGAGCCACAAAATTGTTACACATTATATGCAGAATAACTTTGTGGCTCATTTACTGTGCGTAGCCAGGTTACTATTTAAGGCATGATTAACAGGTTAATTGAGTCTTAAAGTTAATGTGCCTCAGAGGCCTAACACGAAGAAGAAGAAATTGAGACCTCTGTTTGCATGGAGTTAAAGTTGGCTGGTTACTATCGGGTCCCCTTCCAGAACAGGGAGTTCAGGAAAAGTCAAAGCTCTGAAAACCAGAACATGAAGAGTACATGCCCCGCGGCCTCAATTCTCCCCTCGTGCAGCAGTGCCCTGCTATGCCCAGAATACATGCACTTGATCTGCCTTTGTTCCCTGCTCAATACCTGCCTATTTATACCAGTCCTTCAGTCAAACACTTTCCTGCTCTACGGAACAAAGGCTGTCTCTGCCAAATGCTGTAACTCCATCAACCCCCTTTTTCCTTGCAACTCTTCCTTTATGCACACGATGGCAACTAACTGTACTTTCACATACCTCTGTTAACTCCACAGACCACACTTCATCTTCCACTGGTTTATAATCCCTGTTGTTCATACAGCCTACATACTACACCACTGAAATGAGAGAGCCTGAATTTCTGGAGTTACCACATCTACCCATCTCTGATTACAGAGATGGAGCAGGCAAAGGTGCTTCTTCCCCCCAGTCCCCCAGCCTGTGCAAAGGAGAGTGTTTAGTGGAATTGAACACATTTCGCAGTGCACTTGACTCCTTCAGAAACATGGGATGTTAATTTGTGGTAAGATTTTGGTAGCAGCAACTATAAAATGAAGGAAGGCCAGGGAGAATAAATAAAGCGGGGGAAACTATTACTGGAAGGAGGACTCTTGAAGTCAGGTTAGATCTTATATAGTCAGTTATATAAACTCTTAGTTGCACAGCGCTTTTTTTGTTTCAGAAGACCTGACTGAGGAGCGCCTCAATTTTCTACCAAAATACACACTGAAATTGTTTTGAAGTAAAACATCACAGGCCGCCTTCAGCTGAAAGAAAAAATATCACATGGTTGAATTTGTTTTTATCTACTGTTGTTACAAGTAACGCCTAGCTGGACTATCCGTGAAAGTTTAGATGACAGAAAAATATTTCTCTTTCTTCAGTTAGTTTGTTTTATATGCTTGGTAGTCTTTGGTGGACAGTTGGTTTCACTGTTTTGCCTGTATAGTTTGCCAGTTACCTTTTTTCATTTATGTGAATTTTGCATTAAGCGGCAGGGAGGAGGAAGATGATTTAAAAATAAATGATTGCATAAGAGCCTAAATACTGGCATGGCACTTCGGGGAAGATGGAGCACCTGTAGTTAATCTTCTTTACTTTTAAGTGACTGTCCTCAGGTTGACAGTATCCCTTTAATGCAGTGGGCTAAGAAATATTAAAGCACCAACATCTTTTTTTAAAAAGTCGTGATTTGCCTTGTGTCGAGTTTTCTGTATCCCTTACCACTGTTTGGAGGGCTAGTGACACATTGAATTTCAAGACTTTGGGCATTTATTTTGCCAGGCATGAAATGAATGCTGTTGAAGTTTTCATGAGTGAGGGTCAAATTCATGGAGTGCTGTCTGTTAACCTTGCACTCGGTGAACAGATTTTTCCTTAGGGCTGATTCCTGACAAATGGTCAGAATGGCAATATAAGGTCATAAGGTGCCTACTCTTTATTTAGTGGATTAATCTGGGGAAGCATGCTGGACTATGAGCAGCAGTGATCAAGCCTTTGCTCCCCTTCCTTGAGGTAGTAGATTATACTTCAGTGATTTCTGTACATCATACGTGATCATATAGGCAGGGTCAAGTAATGTGAATCCAACTTTCAAGTCATTTGGCATCTGAAGATGCCACATTTCTATCATAAAATCCAGGTACCACACAGCTCATATGAAGCAGAAGTTGTTATTCTGCTTAAAGCAGCTATGATGAAACCTGTTACAAGCTGGTACAAAGGATCATTTCCAGATCATCACTTCACCCTTTCTAGGTCCCAAAGAAGTCTTTACAATCCCTATTAGATCATAGTCATTCTCCCTGCCGGTGTTTCTCAATGGTTTGTCTTGGCCAGCATAATTCTTTGTGTGCAGGCATGCCGTCAGGCTGTTGTCTGGGTTGCAGCTGCTGGTGCTGGTGGATGCAGTGTATTTCCTCACAGACCTCAGTGGTACACACAGACTTGAACACAAGGCTTGGATCAGTGATTATAAATACTCATCATTACTCTAGCAAGACCAACACCTGCAAATGAAAGATTGCTCCCTCCGGTATTTTTCTGAGATGCTTTGTCAGTCAACTAACTCTTTCTCCGGTCTTATAAGGCAACGGGTGTTATTTGCTGTATTGAGTTCACTTTGCAAGACCTAGTAGGATATAAAATGTTTTCTTGTGTGTTATTTTGCTAATTGGTATCTCCCTAGAGGGCCTTTGTTGCAGTGAAGTTGTTCTGCCGGTTTCAGCCTGGCCATTTTTTTGCAGATCAACTTGCTTTTATCTAGAAGATTGGAGTCATTTTCTTGGGTTTTTAAAAAAATATTTTTAATAGTGTTGAAACCACTGTGAATCCACTCCTTGATCTTGTTAGACTCCACACAGCCGTCCATTCTTTAGGAAGGAAAGTAATTTCTGCAGAAACTAGTAGACCTTTGAAACAGAAGGCCACCTTCTTTCTGAACACAGTGGAACTGATAGATCATAGTGCACAGGTCTTGTACCTATTGGGTTGGTCTAGTGCTGTGTTATGTGTAGGATGTACTCAAATCACAGATCTTGGGGCCTAGTTTCATGGACTTGCCATGACCCTAGCGAGTTTGATTGGCTGGGCAGCCAGCGGACACACGGGCTGCCACTGCCCTCTGGCCTGGCCTGGACCTGCTCTCTGCCCAGCTCTGGCCTGCATGGGGCGCAGAATAAGCTCTCCACTGTCCCCGCGTGGGCATGGGGATGGGCCACTGCCACGCCACAGCCCCCCAGCTGAAGACTACGGCCTGGGAGGAGAGGGTGAGTACTGTGCTGTAGAGATAGAAGTAGAAGAATTGTAAAGGGAGGGATGGGGATGGGGGTGTCTAGTACCTTGGGTGAATGGAGGACTGGTAAGTGATTTTTCACAATTAAAAAAAAAAAAAAAAAAAAAAGTTAACAGAAACCAACTTCTTTCCTTTTGGATAAAACAATGTTTCCATGGACATCACCCCATTTCCATGGATATTTCAGTGCTTCCATCAAACACCAAATGCCCCAAAGCTGTAATACTTTGATTAGAGGCAAATCTTTTTCTGTTCTAAGAGGTCCCTCATGGCAATTGTAATTCTGGCAACTTTTGGTCCCTTTCTCTTCTGAGGTTGGGCTGTCTGTCTAGACTTTATTTCCCTTTTAGCGACCCATGAGAGATTTGTCCTCTGGCTAAAAAAAGGAAGCAGAGATACAGGGTCGTGATGCAACCAAGGTAGAGTTGTTGTGAGGCGTCACAGTGCCAGTTTGAATAAAAATATTGAGGTTTGCCATTTTCAATGAGAAGTGTTATAGTTTCTGCAGAATGCTTTGAGAACTAAAAAGACATCTGCTTTCTGAGGGGTAAAAGAAAACACTGATTTATGACAATCTGTAAAGAGTGTCATGCACCATGCAGTGGGGTGAAAGGGTATAGTTAATGGAAAGGGTTGTTCTTGCCCATTGGGACTTTTCTAAGGACTGACCTACCACTGGCCAGCTGATTCATGTGTCTAATAAATATAGAATTAATACATGGCTTTCCTCTCTAATTGAAGTTTGCCACTGGTCAGCAGGAGCCAGCTGCTCACAGGGCTAGTCCTAAGGTGTGGTCTGGTGCCAGGTGTGTCTGCTGGCACCACTATACTACTATATTTTTCCTTTAATAGATTTCATAGACATTAGGGCTGGAAGGGGCCTCGGGAGATCATCGCCCAAAGGGAAGGAAGTCCGCTGGGTCATAGGAGCCCAGCAAGATAAGCATCCAATTTGCTCTTTAAGGTGTTCAATGTAGGTGCTTAAACCACCTCCGCTGGCAGACTGTTCCAGCCCTTGGGGGCTCGGACAGTAAAGAAATTCTTCCTTCTGTCCAGCCTGAAATGGTCATGGAGGAGTTTGTGACTATTCGACCTCGTCATCCCTTGGGGCGCTCTGGTGAACAGACGTTCCCCCAGATCCTGGTGGTCACCCCTGCTAAACTTAT
>NW_017728886.1:265006816-265045716 GCF_001723895.1 Crocodylus porosus | reverse complement strand
CTGGGTGAACTCCTGGTCAAGCTCGGGACTTTGAGTGGGAGGTCTGTAGTAGACTCCCACCGTTGTGTCCCCTGTGCCGTGTTCCCCACAGATTTTAACCCAGAGGGTCTCCAGTCCACCCTGGTCGCCAAGATCAGCTTTCAGGGACTCATAGCTTTCCTTCACATAGAGAGCTACACCCCCGCCCCTTTTATGTATTTGATCCCTCCTGTACAGGGTATAGCCATCTATACCTGTGGTCCAGTCATGGGTGGAGTCCCACTAGGTCTCTGTTATCCATATGAAGTCATAATTATTTGCACTGAGCAGGAGGACGAGCTCCTCCTGCTTGTTCCCTAAGCTGCTGGCCTTCGTGTACAGGCAGGCAAGTGTGCCCTTGGGGGTTCTTGCCTTGCCCACGGATTGTACCACGGCTGGGGTGGGGGTGGGCTCCTTTAAGTGCCTTGGCCTGCTGGCTTTGCAAGGGTTGCTCAGCGGGCCAGCAGTGGCAGTAATCCCCCTGTCCTCCAACGGGCTTAGTTTAAGATGGAGCAGGTCAGCCAGTCTGGCTGAGATGAGCCTCCTCCCCAGCGGGAGAGGCGGGGGGAGAGGTGGAGGCCATCTCTTCCTAGCAGCTCGCTGCCTCTCTCGCCAAAGAGCGGGCGGTGGTCGTGGAAGCCAAAGCCTTCCCGTTGACAGCAGCGCCTCAATCTTTGGTTGACTACGTGGATCCTCCTCTCCCTCCTCAGCCCATAGCCCGAGACTGGGAGGATCAACAGGAACACCACCTGTGCTTCCAGACCCTTAAGCCCCGCTCCCAAATCCCTGTAGTGCCTCATGACCTGGCCCTCCTGCACAAACTCCTTGCTAACTTGTGCGGGCAGACAAGCATGCCCGTTTGCGCAGCCTGTTCGCGTGGCTCCCTGGGGGGCTGGGCGAAGTAGGGGCCTGGGTGAGGCAAGACCCAGCCAGGCTCCACTCAGCCACCTCCTCCCACTCGCTAAGGGGTTAACCCCCTCCCACCATGGGCCCTTCTTACTCCGGCTCTGCTGGGGGCTGGCGGGGGGCTCCGTGGCTGCTGCGGGGTGCCTGGGGGGCTTCGGAGGAGCGGGGGTGCAGCGGGCTTTCACCGGCACGTCTCTCACCGCTCCAGAGCCTAACTTTATTGGATCAAATTAATTTTCCAAGTGACACAGAATTTTTTCCCCTCCTGTGAGGATGTTAAACCACTTTGTCATTTATGTTCCAAAGTGCCCAAGAGACTCTTGTTCTCTCCTCTCAAAGCCAAGTGCACTCACTCCTTCAGGTGCCTCCTGTTGAGCCTTCTCAGAGTTGCTTCCATAATAGAATTGACTTCACCTGCACCCTCAGGGTCAGATTTTTTGGCAGTCAGACTGTTACGAATTGGCTTTAGAAGTTTTGCAGGTTAACCTGTTTAGAAGAATGCCAGCATTTTCTTCTTAGAGTGGGCCTCATACCTATGTGCAGCTCAGTAGGGGACAAAAACGGATTTGTCTGTCAAAGCTGGAGAGGGCCAAAGCCTCGAGACTTGGCCAGTTAGTGCATTTGAATTGGCTTTATGGGCCGCACTGCAAATAGTGATGAGAAAAGAAAATGAGGAAAAAGGAGCCTTTTTGTCCTTCTGTTTGGCATAGTGGATTCTAACGGTTATTGTGATATTAGGCTAGGGAGGGCAATGCAGCACGCTTGCTGGCAAGCTCCTTCTGATAGCTGTCCAGCTAGGTTTCTCTGGCAGGAACAGACCTAGAGAAGCTAGCATAAAATGACGGAGCATTCTTACGCCCACATATGCTGGGCTGCCCAGTCCCCTCTCATGCCATGGGTCAGTTGTGCTACACTTGCCATGGTAATCAGGCCCAGCCCACCTTAAGAGGGTAGTCTGAGTCCCACCACTTCCTTGCTGCCTTCTGTCCGGCACAGTGTTGAAGGACGAGAGGGTGAGCAGCCTAAATATTGAGGAACAGGTGGACTGCTGAAGCGCTTCTTTACGTATCATTTATTTCTATTTCCTTGTCATCTTTAAGAAGGTGCAAGTCAGTCTGGATGGATCCAGTGAGTTAACAAATCTGCATTAAATGTAGAGTTATTGGGTCCTTATTCTGGCAAAGTCTCAGGGACCACTTAAAGTTCGGTGGACCCATTAAAGGATTATCTCAAAAGAGAGTTATTCAAGGATTGCATTTATTTCTACAGGACAGCAGCAGGTGCAGTTTTCCCCTCCCATATGGTGATCAGCGATTATTCAGTAATCAGCTCTCCCTCTATTCTACAAATAAAGAAGAAAGGTCTGTAAGGTCAGGATATGCTCAGTGATATGGCCCTGACAAGTTAGTTAATCTTGTTTTCCCACCACCGAATCTGAGAAACTGGGAGGAAAAAGAGAGGCACTGGGAAGGGTGTTACAGATTCTGACCACAGAAAAGAAGCTTACACAAGAAGTTGCTGAGGTTTGGTTTCTCTAGAAAAATATCTTTCTTCTCTTTTCTTTTTTAACCTGGAAATATCTGCATTATGTCAGAAGTCCAAAAATGCAGAGAGGTTTCTCACATTCATATTCCTGAGAGCCGGAGCAGCCTTTTTCTAACTTTAGGTTAGTGCCCACGCAAGCGAAACAGCAGGATCAGCCTTGATGAGGGTAATTTGAACCCAGTGTCAGATTTCACGAGGCAGACTTGATTCCTCCAGATAAGACCTCGAAAAAGAAAATCAGTGAGGAAGTGGAAGAGAAGGGAGTTAGTCCACTCACAAGTAAGTCTGTTGTGATTTATTCTCTGAAGAGCTGATGCAACCCATATGTCTGGTTAAAAAAGTGGTAAGCATTTAAACAAAGAGCAATGATAGTAAAGCCAGTTCAGCAACCCGTAACACTTCTGCTGCCTTTCACATCTTGAGCTAGAGCCATACACTCCTCATTGTCCATTCCGTCATGCAACGTCAGAAGGTCCTATAGACCAGGAGCCAAAATTTCCAAGTAGAAGCTGTCATGGGAGATTCTGTCACCCTGAACAGCCTGACATTTAAGCAAGAGCAGTAAGCTATTATTCTGTCACAACACCAGCTCTCTCCAGTGTCATGGAAAGCCAATTCCAGGTGAAGAAGCTATTGGTTACTGCTATTCCAGGGCAGGTGTTTTGGTGACTGTAAATGGAGCTGGCAAGGAAACCTCCTTTAAACTCTAAGGAGGTCTCTCTGAAAAGCATTTCCAAAGTGCTAGGTAACATTATTTTTCTTGGGCAGAAAGAATTCATAGCCATGCAAAAATGAGCTATTCCTCAGTGTATCCTCCTTGAAAATGGTTCTCAAAACGACTGTGAAACAGCCCGGATCCTGTTATGGAGCAACATAGATTTGTCAGCATCACCAGGAGTGGAACGATGTTATACAGCCAGCGTTACTTTCAACCATCAGCCTTGATAGAAGTTCATGTTATGGAGGGCCAGGATACATACGGCAGAAAGTGCCTCATTCTTCAGTCGTATCTATTCCAGCCCTGATTTTTTGGATAAGAATGGTTTATGGTGCTGGTATCATTGTAATTGAAAATCTTCATGGCTTCTCCAGAAATTTCTTAACTTCTTGATCTCACAAGACCTGTCCCATCTGTCCTTATTTGTCTGTCAGGGAGTACTCAGGCTGAGATGGTGGAGAAAATTAAATGCCAGCTACCAGAGAGTGGAAACTTATCCAGGGAGCTGTTTCATTCAAGACTGAAAGAAGAAAAGATCTTTAAGGCACAAGTTCAAAGCAGTTAGCTAGACCCAAAGAACCATAACTCCAGTCCCGATTAACCACGATATATTGAGTCCTAGCTACTTGTTAGCCTGATTGCAGACTAATACAAGGCAAGTACCATGCCAAATTGTGGAGAGTCCCATGACTTTGTGACACCACCTGGTCCAGCTGATAAGCTCCCCTCAACTCAGGACCCTGAAAATAGCGGGGTGAAGCCTCGTGCGCACCCCACAGCTGTCAGTACAGGGGAGCTAACAACCAAACTGTTCTTTGCAGCAAGTGTCAGGCTGTATGTCCAGGCTCCCCTGCCATATGTTCAGTTTCTAGCAGAGTGGAAACCAGCCACAAAAGTGTTGCATATATTTTCTGGAATATTTTCGTGGCTGGCTTCCTGTTTTATTGTGTCATAAATTGCCTGAATGTGTGGCAGGGTTGTTGTTCATGGTTCGATTAACAGGTCAGTCGCACCTTAAGTGTAACATCTGCCAGGGTCCTTGGTCTGCTTACCTTGTATCTAGATTCCAGTTAAACAAATTTTATTGAATGTGCAGAGATGAGTAGGCTGTAAACAGTTATGAGAACTGTCCATGGCCAAAAGCAGAATTTTTTTTTGGTGACATTCTGCATGTCAAAATAATGTGGAATTCAGATAGATGCCAACATGAATTATATGTACTCTTACAAGAAGAATCTGCTCTCAAGGATCCAGTTTTTCATCCTACCCCTGAAAAACTAAACCCCAACTCTATGACATTTCAGCACTACCAATTAAAAAAGGATATTCATAGTTTTTTTGTAATACGCCTTTTTATTTAATCTTGCTAAAGACTAGGCCATCTTCATGGGCTGCTTAACATATGGCATAGCAAAGTTGGATCTAGGCAGTACAGGGACAAATGGTTGTAGAGACTTTTTGTGTAGTAGTTTGTTGGGCAGGGTAGGGATTCAGTTTTTACAGCATAATGTAAAAGTGGATGTGCAACCCAGATGGTAGCCATTTCCAGCTCACTGGAGGATGGGCCTGTCCTGACGTAAGATCTCTTAATGCTGATGTGCTTCCCAATCCTATGCAACAGGATCATTCCAGTTGCCTAATTATATGGAGTTCAGGTATATGAACCCTGAGCAGGGATTGGGCGGTGGGGGTTAGAGTGGGTGCAGGGAGGGTCAGGTCTCTGGCAGCTGTGGGCTCTGGCTGCATGAAATAGGAGAAAGTGTCCCTCAGCCAACACAGTGAGAGATATAAGGTAGCTCTTTAGTTATAGTTTTTCACACTCTTGTTAAATTTTAAATATTAAAAGTGCAGGCCTCATTAGGATCTCCATTGGAAAACAGGATCTACTCAGGTAACCGATTTGTTCCTCAAGGCCCCCATCTACTCATGCAGGTAAAGGCATGATGGGATCTAACAGGTGATCCGTGCAATCATGCCTCCTGCTGTGGCACACATGCATAGCAGGAGGCACGATTGTGGGATTCAGCATAAGATGTTATCACACCTTGTTGCTGGTACAAGGGGAGCCCAAGATGGTGATCTCAGGCTCCCCCCTGAACCAGCAAAGAGCAAGCTCCTGCAGCTGCAAGTTCAGCATGGCACCCCCACAGCTAGGAGACTGCAGTAACTGCAGTCCCCCAGCAGCCGGGGCACAAGCTAAACATACAAATTAAAGCTGGATAGAAACCAGCTATAAAGTTATTACATTTTCCAGGAATAACTTTGTAGCTGGTTGGCCCTTCTTAAAAGCATGATAGTTAATTTGCATGTGTAGATAGTTTAAATTGGGCAATTAACCAGGTAATTGCAGGAGATGTAACATGTAGAAGGGGCCCAAGTTACTGATCTACTCAAAAGCAATAAGAGATCTACTTCCTTTTTCTGTTTAAATATTCACTATATGCTTACATGTTACTACTGGATGTCCTTTTATAAGTGATCTGCAGACATTTTCTGCAAAAAATAGGCAGCATTATTTTGCCTTACCTGGAAATTACTTTTTTTCCCCTTGCTGGAAATTCTGCTGTTACAGAATGGGGACTGCAGTAAGCTGAGACTGCGTGTTCCTCCATTTTGCTTTGTGGACATGTTGTGTATTTGTATTTGCTACAGAAATAGGCATGAAGTTTGAATTCCCTCTGCAGAGGGTAGTGGTTCTATCTGTGTATTACACTGGAGCACCTGGCTTATGAAGAGCTTTAAAGCATTGCTTCAAACTAGCAAATGTGTTTTCGTGGCTGCCACTCCCAACCCACACAGGTTGACAGTCTGGGTTCTGCTTTCCAAGCAGCTTTGGGCACTGAGAATAGTATAATTTATGATGCGTCTGTAGTCTTAAAAATATGTCTGTGATAGGATTTTTTTTTCCAGATGAAAAAAATAATCTAAAAAGTATAAATGGTAATTTTGATGGAACATTTTTATTAATAAACATTCCTTTTTCATAGTTTAACAAGGTTAATAGCTCAAAATAAAACTCTGTCTTGTAATATGATCTCAATTTCTGTTAGGAAATCTGAAACATATACCATTTTTTTCAGATTTTTGTTGTTGGTTTTGGATTTTTTTAAATCCTTTTCTAGAGGGATAAAGAGAGGCTCACCTGAAAACATGTTTGATTAATTTATAGAAAGTGAAAAGCAGCTTTTTGTAGCTTTGTTTTCTGAAACTTTTGTTTCATGTTTTTAAAATTATTTTAAACATTTTAAATGCTTTAGCTTTTATCATAATAGAGCAAAGCTTGGGGTTTGGTTTGCAGGAAAAGAAAAGTTTAGGTCTAAACTTCTGTCCCTTGAAGTTGTTATTTTGTCACGGACTTTTGTGAGGGACAGGATTGGGTGCTCAGGCTGGGATTTTCAACCATAATTAGTGCCATGATGTACTTTAAAGAAGCCTGCCTACTTCTCCACACAGAGTCTATGTTCAGCAGTCTTTGAAAATTAGGCTCATTTAAGATATCTCAGGTTAAGCAGTTAGAATCAGTAGTTTTTTGGGCTACATATTACCTTTTATAAGTGATCTGCAGACATTCTTTTGAAAGTCACTTTTGAAAGTCTTGGCCTTTATCTTCTGCACAATAAACTCTTTTTGTCCTTAGCCAAGAGCCTGGGACTATATATTTTCAATATTTTTTTACTTTTTTCATTACTATTGTGTTGATTATGATTGTCATTTTCAAAACCATTTTTGCTTACTTTTATATACTGCTAATTTCTTTTTGAGGTTGGCACTCTTTCAGCAGGCAGACAGACAGACAGACCGACCAATTCTTATAATGTAAGATATACATCTCTCTTGCATTACAGGAATGCTCTTTCTTGTTCTACAGTACAGGCAAATGTACATTTCTCTCCTCCTCCATTATAGAATTGCTGAGATTCTGTTTTATGTTGGTGGAAACGTTTCCATTATGATTGTGTGTGTATAACCGGGACAATTTATTAACATCATTGATCTCCAGATACTTTGGTATATTGGTCGAAATCAAAGTACTACCTTATAAAAAAAAATATGGCTCTTCACTTACTGTGCCTCCTCCCCTTTAAAGATACTAATGTCCAAAAAACAGATTTGAAATCTGTTATTTTTCTCTTGAAATAACATTGGATGGATGTAAGCGAGAGCCGGAGAAAGAGAGAATAGGGGTTTGTGACTACTTAGCTACTCCTCTCCCTCTTCTAGTTCTCCTGCCTCCCAGTACTGTCCCGTCTTACTCTAACATTTTTTTACAAAGTCAAATAAAAGCACAGTACTTGCCTGTTGATATCTGGACACCAGAGAACCATTTGCTCTTTTTTGTAAATTAGAACATACAGCATTTTACAAGTTTGATGTTAAATCATTATAACACCAAAGGAAAATGGTTTTCTGTTTGCAGCTGAGAGTTCTCACCTTATCCTTATTTTGTAACCTGATATTACACTATAAAGAGGCTTTGGAGGTTTATCACAACCCTGGAATCATCTTGAGGGTATTAATAAAGAAATGGATGTTTGTTGTGACAGCCATATTGAGAATCTGAAGTGTATGTAAGCTTAGAGGATAGGGAGAGAAGGACTCTTTATTTTTTGTTAGCCTGATTCTGCAAGCCCACTTGGAATGAATTTTGAATTAAAATCAGAAATCAAAAGAAAAAAAACACTTAACGTTCTTTCTCTTGGAGCTACTAGATTTAAACAGAGCCTCCTGTGCATCTTTTAAACTAGAGTATTGAGCTAGGTCTTTTAAAGGTATTCTGTTTCAGATTCCCCTTCCCCCCCAATCAAAACCCCTTTTTCCTGGGCACTGTTTCTACACAGATGGTGACATCTGGTTGTAACAGGGGGCTCTCTTGGAGCTGGTCTGCCAGTGTTCCCCCACCTGTTCTGGGCCGACCACCCACCTACTTGCCTGCCACATCTTGATGTTTCTTAATTGGTTTTAGTAAGGTGGGAGACTGCCCATTCTTGCCCTGATGCTAGGGGGTGCTATCTGCAGCTCCATTTCTCCTCTACACCACAGCCCAAGCCTTGCAGATGGCATCCGGGTCACATAATGCTTCCAGCCTACAGCCAGACCAAAGTTAGCCCTCATTGTCAGGACACACGCATGCACCCCCCAACTTGTACTGCCTTGCTCCCTCTTGGAGCAGGAGCCTTCAGCCATAGGCTGTACCTACCACACACCTTGGGTGGCAGACGTACCGTCTTCTGGGCCTCTCCCACGATCCTCACCAGGGTAGTGGCCAGACAATTACCTGACCGGGGCCAAGCTTGCCCTGGCCCCTCCTGAGGCAACTCCATACACACATACTGGACTCCCAGCCCTCTGGTTTCCCCTTCACTGGGGCTCCACATCTCCACCCCCTCACTGGGACCACAGGGCTTCCCTCCCTGGTGGGGGCTCAGGTGGCCGTAGCCATGCCTGGCCCCATTATACCCATGGAGTTGTGGGGGCTAGGGGTTAAGGCACCCTAACCCACCTTTCGCTGGGGTGGTAAGTGGCCTATTTCCTGGGTGTACCCGTGCCACTGGAAGCCCCACCAGGCCACCCATTCCTGTCAGGGTGCAGTTTTAGGTCATACCTAGGACCAGCTCGTGCCCTTACCTCCAAGATGTTTTATACAGCCTTTCAGCCAGACACTTTCTGCCTAACCTGCCAGCAGTGAACTGTTCTGTTTATATGGGCAGCCCAAGTTCTAAAATGGCTGCCATAAGCAAGCAACTTCTGGCTGATTGGCTCAGCCCTTAAAGTGGCAGACACCCACAGTGTCCTGCCACATGGGTTAATCATTCACTGGGATAACTTGTCAGAAAAGTAGTTGGATGGCGCACTGAATCCTTACCATAGTCCCAGTGATTTGTACACAACTTCAGTTATTTGGTAAAGCACAATTAGTCGTTTCCAAGTTTTACGTGCATGCTAAATAACAATGGAAATTACTTTTGATAATTCTCTTAAAAACACTGACCTGTGCCATCTCTGCCTAGCAGCTGAGTTCCTAAAGCATTGGATATTCTTCAGTTTTTAGCACAAGACGCAGGTTATCAACCCTTCCGTTCTGTGAGAAGTCCATGTAAAAATTAAAAGCAAAAATCTTTGACTGATTACTCTTTCATAGTCATGTAACTGTTATACTAAGCGCTCTGAATGTTTTGCAATAAAAAATCATGCACAAAGTATTTATTTGTGTAATCATCCAGTTCTTGTAAAGCAGAGTGTATACAATTTGCACTCATATTTTTTTAAATCAATCTGTTTCTTCGTGATAAATGCCAGAAATCATTCTGGTTCTTGATTTGGCCTGCAAAACCTATTTTGAGCAACGCTGAATATGGCTAAACTACTGATAGATAGTCACTCGTGGATAATTATTTGTCATCACCAGTGCCCGTGGAGTAACCATTAAGTAAATTTTCCTGAAGAAAGAAAGTTCCAGCTTTGGGAAACGTATGCTTCAGACTTTCTGGATGTGGGGGACATTCTTTTCCCAATGTTTTGGAAACTGAACCAAAAGAGACTGACTTGCTCACAATGACAAAAGGAGGCTATGGCAGAGGTGGATCTTAAATTCAGCTTTCCTGCGCCCCTGCCTAGAACCTTAATGACAAAACCATGTGTATTGCACAAAGCCACGAAGTGTCAGCATTAAATAAATAACAGTGCTAACAATAGCTCTGTTCCAAGTATGACTGAAATGAACTTGTGTAAAAGTTCATACTATTATAAGCTTGAGGGTAACTATATTTGAACCTTTGGAGCTGACAGTTTTGTGTTGTTTCTGCAATAGCGTGTGGCTTCAGAAACTTTCAAAGGAGGTACCCCTGCATTTCTTCATCTCTCTTTGGAGCTCCTCAGCCCTAGAAAGAGGTTTGCTCATTGTGCCTGAGCATTGATGCAGAACATCTGATGGCTTGGGTGTGCTCTAATCTTCATTTTTTCGGTGAATAATTTGTCTTCTAAATATAGAACAAAAAACATTGCACTTTTGGAAGGCAGCAGTAGGATCTGTTATACAGAGACTTGAAATACACCTCTCTAATTGTCCATATCAAACTGCATTTAGAAACTATGATGGCAGTGATTATAAATAAAGCACATAAATCTCAACAGATATGTAATCTGGAGTACAGGCATACCTCGGAGATATTGCGGGTTCAGTTCCAGACCACCGCAATAAAGCAAATATCGCAATAAAGCGAGTCACATGAATTTTTTGGTTTTCCAGTGCATATAAAAGTTATGTTTACACTATACTGTAGTCTATTAAGTGTGCAATAGCATTATGTCTAAAAAAACAATGTACAGACCTTAATTAAAAAATACTTTATTGCTAAAAAATGATAACCGATAGAAAAATGGTGCCAATAGACTTGCTCGATGCAGGGTTGCCACAAACCTTCAATTTGTAAAAAAACGCAATATCTGCGAAGCGCAATAAAGCAAAGCGCCTGTATTGTGTATAGTGCTGTACCCAGGCATATGAATCAAATTGGAGATTATTTAGTTAACTGTTATTCTGTGTTGGTTGTAGTCTTCTTTGAGTCCCATGCCTTACAGAAAGGACTGCAAATTAGTGATGACTAATAGGGAATATGTGAATAATTTAATGATGGGAATGGTGTGTTTTTATCCCTGAAACTTTCTAATATTCATTTCTGCTGAATCACTTGTTCACGTTATGTCCAGTATTGAAGCATACGTTCATAACCCGTGCTATGAAGGCTTTCACTAGGAGAGTGAGAATAGAAATCAGTGTGAATGAATGATATGAATAACGGCCTGTAAATACAAAAATAAAAATTGATACATTGTGTATATGTGTACACATACACATGGGAAGTTTTACGTGGTATATTGTGGTGTCTATGCATGTGTGTAAATACATATTATAAAATATCATTGGTATTCTTGATGTCCTAACATTGAAGAACATTGAATCTATCTTAAGTTAACCTTTTATTTTTGAAGCGTAATACTGTATGTGCAGATAGATACATCTATATAATGGTGTGATCTTTGCCTTCATTTGGCAACTGGGGTGGGGGAGCATTGGTCCTAACTCTAGGGTTGGTTAATTTAGTGGAGGTTGCCCTGTCCTGCTTAGTAATTATAGATCACTTCCTACTTCCATTTTATTGTATTGATACTTGTTTTCTAGTTTATTTATGTGCATGGTTTTAGCATGAAAGTGGCTGATCACGGGTCCAGTCTTGTTCTGGTTAAAGTTTAGGGAAGTTTTTATCAGTTGCTTTTTTTTTAAATGCAGCTAAATTTACCGTGAAATTAGTCTCTCCAAGTCTGATGGAAAATATCCAGTTTGAAGTCTTTTTTTGTTTGTTGTCCTTTTTTTCAAACAAAAACATTTGAATTCTGTGGGCTAGTGCAGAAGACCCCACGTTTTAAAGTCATTCATTGTTCAGGTTTTCATTGTTCTTATCTCCTCAGGGTAGTTATTGCTGCAAATCAAATGTCAGGATAGGTTGGTAAAATGCCAGAGGCATGAATTTAAAACAAAAATGGTTGGGGGAGCACATCTACAGACATGACCCGGGTCAGGCTTGATTTGCAGCTTCGTCAATTTTTGAATCTGCTGTCAGTTTTGTAAACAGGAGTCTGCTGGGTGAATTGAACAGAAGGGTGAGATTAGCATATTAATAAGGTGCTTGCTAATCGCCTTCCCTCCCTCTCCTCCTTCCTTGCCTCCTCCCTCCCTTCCTGAATCAATCTGGGAATACAGACACACACAAGCACATTACGAGCTGGTTGCATTCTGTTCGGTGGCTCACCCTGGAAAAGGATGGTCTGTGCTTTAAATTGTCGAGGCATGAGAAGATTCTGTAATTGAAAGGCATTCTTCACGCTGACGGAATATATTACTGAAGGAATACTACAGGATTGTGCTTGCACCTTTCCTGCAACTAGATGAAGAGACCAAATGTAGGGAAGGTTAGTAGTTCTTCTTGCTTGTGGATTGAATACGTTCAAGTGGCTGGCTTCCTAGCCCCCCTGCAGGAGCAAATACTATTGGAGCACTGAATTGGGACATTGTATGCTGAAGCCTGGCTTGATCTCTATACGATTGTGTGTATGTTGTTGTTGGAATTGGCAGGCCAACAGGCCCCGAAACAAGCAGGTGCTATCTATATGGAGAAAAGCGGCTGTAGTCCATTCCCAATATGCTGGGCTAAAGGTACACATAACTTAATTATGGCTTTTTTTTCCCCTGTCATGAATGTTTTACCACCTGTGGTAAATAGGATTGTTACTATCGTGAGAAAAAAATTAACATGAGATGCAAATAAAATGGATTGTGTTCCGGGTGCTGTAATATGAAACAATCAGCAAGGATCGTCTCTCACCTGACAGCTGTAATGCTTTAAAAAAATGCTTTGAAATGAACAAATGAATATTATACGTCGGCTATCTCGGTTTTAGTTTCACAGGCTCTTAATTAAAAGCTGATTTCTTTGTTTTAATTTGAAGTATTTTAAAATTCCTTTGTGAATCTAATCCTGCTTTACACTTTCTCATGGGGAGAAGTTCTCAATTTTTTTTTCTTTTTAAAGTGATTCATCTCAGTGGGGAAAAAATCAGACCGGATAAAATATTAAGATCTTGTTTCTCACAATGCTTGAGAAGTTGATTTCACATTTAATAGCTGTAATAAAATGAGACCTGTACTTTGTAACTAGCGTAATGTTAGGATCTGACTGGAAATTGAGCAATAATGAAGCATATACAAAAAACTTGTACAGTTTGTGCATTTCAGTTGAATTTCAAGGTATTAATTTTTCTGCTGTTGTGATCCAAAAGGCCTATGTGGGTGCAGTTATGTTTCTGAAAATATAGTGTACTAGTTGTATGTACAACTGTTCACTAGCAAATAGTCAACCAGGAGAGAATTGGGTTTTTGGAAAAAAGATCAAACTAAAATATGTTACTTAGCTGAGAGTAAATATAGATTTCTTGGAGTTTGAAATTTCATGTTATTTTCAAGTTCAGCTTCATTAAGTGTGTGCTTTTAAAAGAGTATGTGGCTGTGGAGTATTGCAGTGGTATTAATTTGGGTCACTGAAATAAGGAATTCAGAAGCAGTGAATGTAATGTGTATTACATTTAATAAATGGTAATATTGAAGTTCATAGGGAAAACCAAATAACATAAATTGGCTTGGATAATTTTTTATTAAGAATTATTTTTATTTGGCTCCTTAAATATAAGGAATATATTTAGTGACTGCCATGGGTTTTGCATGTGCTTGTCACCCTTCTCTGCCTCTCTTTTCCATTCTTTAAAATGGGAATGGTGTTATTTTTGTTTCAGGGCTGTTGGGGCTGAATCAACTGAAGTTCCCCAGGTATCCAAACACTACAGCAATATGCATCAGAAAAAAAGCTTATATATAACAAACAACCTCTCCAAGAACCTGAGAACCATGCCCCGACAGTATCTGGGCTTTGCTAGAGAGTCATATTTAATAACAGCAGTGAGCATCATTTAACTGAAAATAAATCTGTGCTTTACAATTGTTGGAAAAATTGTTGGTGGGAGGAATTGCTAAGATGGCTTTTGCAGGGAAGGCGCTTTTGCAGGGAATAACATTCAAGGTGCCTGTCTATGATTGACATTGCTGTAGTGTGTATTTAGTCTGCTGATTTCTTTGCCAGTAAGGGTATGGCAGCACTGCCTCCATGCTTCACCCAGGAGTGAAACACATACCATCCATTCACTTGGGTTTCCGTATCCTCCAGATCTTGAAAATGAAGTGCAGACGGCTAAGAGAGATGCTGAGCATATGCCAATAAACCATGCTTAAAACAGCCAGGCTGGACACATGTACTCTACACTGCTTCTCTCTGAGACCCATGGGAGCAAGTGGTTGGGGTATGCTACATGGCCACCCTTCAAGCACAGCATGGAGGCAGTAGTGACCTGCCCAACTGGTGGCTCACAGGCTGCATGTGGTCCATGAGGGTTTGTTGCAGACCCAGGCCCCCGTGCTTGGCTGCTGCTACCGTCACTTCCCTCCCAGCTGCTGGAGTCTTGCTCCTTTGGCATTTGCTTTGTGCACCTGCCCCGGGGGTGGTGTGGTGCAATGCAGTACACACAAAGAATTGAGGACCAGTCTGAGTGAAGCAGGGTGATGCCTATGTGGGTGTGGGCATCTGTGAGTGTTGGACAACCCTGCCCTAAAATGTGCCAAACTGTGTATAATGTCAAAAGAAAAAGACTCTTTTCCTTCCATGTGCCTGTAAGTGAAGCTCATTGACACAAATGAAGAAAAGGCAAGAATGGAAGTAATAAACTGATGTAGTTGTTAGAAGTAGGAAACTGTTGCCATGGGACAATAATTTGGTGTAAGGGGAGTTTGTCTCCTTTCTACTTTACTGCAGGGAAATTCTAGCAGGATAACGTAGTCTTGCAGCTTATGCTAGGAACAACCAATTTTGTTCATTGAACTGCTAAAAATGAATGCAAAGCTGTATCTTCTCACACCCTTTCTAGTGTCTGACCACACTGCCTGTATCTGAAAAGCCACCATAACACAATTTCTTTGAAAACTTGCTAATGTGGCAGTCTCTTTCCTGAGGTGAATTACAAGCAAGGATGGAGAATGCTGTTTTGTGTAGGCTTATTACGGTTTATAAAAGCACAAAGGACTTGGAGTGCACTTGGTACATATGAATCTGTAGTAGTGCTCGTTTTTAAAGTGCACCTCACCCCCCAACCCAAAAATGGGACACACAGAACTGCATGTGCTATTTTTTGCAGTTGGACAGGAGCCATCCCTGAGTTGATGAATTCTTCACACACTATTCACCAGCTTAACCTTAGGGAAGTGAAATGGCTCTGTCCTCATTTGATAAAGGTTGTGCCGGGACTGCAGTCAGAGAAAGGTGATGTGTTAGTGAAATAAACGTTTCGATAGCTATCTCTCGTCTGGCCCATTGGCTAATCTATTGAATTGATTTTATAGCTGACTTTACCATCTCCTATATAAATACTGTGGAATTTATACTACCATTTAATGAGATATTTGGTAATATGCCTTAAGAAATACTTTTTTAATGCATTTCTCCCTGCCGGTCCCCAAGCCCCATCTGTTTAAAAGGCCCTGCAGATTTCAGTTTTAGTTCAACTGGTAAAACTTTCAGAGCACCATGCAGGACAGGAACATGCCTTGGTTTCTTGAATATGCTTGCAAAAATTTCACTAAATATTTCACTAAATCCTAGTTGATAGGTAGTGTGGTTGTTTCAAACAGCAGCTCTTTTCACTTCCTTATTTGTTTTCAGACCTAACAGTCTCCTACCTATTCACTGACAACAAGTGTTGACCTAATTGCAATTAGTTCTCTAGCTTTGACCACTCTCAATCCTTGGCACTGTTCTGCACATTGCGGAGCTGTTGCTTTTTCTCATAATCAGCTGTGCAATGCTTACATTTTGCACAAACTATCCATGATCGTAACTGGCCGACTGCTGCTTTTCTTAATACCAATGTAAATCAAACATTACTGCACTAAAGTAGATTGTGTTTGCCTAGATTCATACCTGTCTGAGACCAGCGTTTTGACAGGTTCATAATGCATGTGTTTGAACAGTGTGACAATGTGCATTTGAGTTACTTTAAGGGTTGATTTGCTTTTAGGGTTGTTGGTTTGCTTAAATTTGTTTCGCTGATTTTAAACTTGCAATTTTATTTCTGATCTTGCAAGCTAAGCAGGTTCAAGCTTTAATATTTGAATGGAAGATCTTGAAACAGCATTGAAAATCTGTCCCAGCATGGTATTAGGGCCTCGATTCTACTGCAGGTGCCATGTTTCTGGTTGGACTTTAACAGTAATCTAGAAGTGATAAAATTAATTGACAAATCAGTCACCAAGGCATTTTTTTATGATTATTACTCACCTTGCCACTGTTGTTAGAGGATAGTTGTCTGGAGACTTTTGAAATACAAGTTAGTGTATCATGAAGCTGTTAACTAGGATGGCTTACCTTCATTCCCCATTATTTTCTTCCTGGACTTCAAACTATATTGCATTTTTAAGTTTTAAAAATAACCGTAGGAAATTGGATGCAGTTTTAACAGCTTGGAGTGACTATTTGCTTCTGGAAATAACATTTTAGAAAAATGACAGTTCATGGTCCTTGTTATCATAAACTCCTGTATTTCCAAAGTTTTGTGGTATTTAATTCTAAATCAAACATACAGTTTTACAAAAGAATTGTGTTTGCGTCCCCTGTTCAATTAAGTGGAAACTATTTTACATATAATTAATATATTTAGTGTACAACACTTCTACAAAACACTTCCCCAATCATATTAATATTTTATTAACAATGCATTGACACTACATTTTAGGTTTGAGTTAACCATCTCAGCTTATTTCAGAAAAAATAACTGCTAACATGAATTATGTTACAAAGTTGTTAACATTAAAACACCCTTTTGATCTTCAAATAATCAAATTCTGAGACTTTCCAAAATGTTTTATTGGTTTTTTTTAAGCCAGAAACCCTAATATAAGGAGGGATTTATAGTTCTCCTTCACCCCTCTTTATTGCAATCTGTTACCATTTCTAGAGGTTTAAAGTAATCTCCAAATAATGTAGGAGTGTTGATTTTTCATGTTACACAGTTATTTTTCTTTGTAAATTCCTCTGAATTGCTGTCAAACTCAGTTAGGGGTCACCTGGAAAAAAGAAGGTGAGTGTCAGACGCATCAAGTAAAAGCTTAGAGCGCACCATCTGTCCTGGTTGTCCTGTCTCCTTTTTCAGTGCCCACTGGAAAATCCTAAGTTTATCAGTACATGAGGAGGAGATGATTCATGGTCAGTTTTACAAAGCCTACCTTACTGGATCCACAAAAGATGCTGATGACTCCTGCAAAATGACCCTAAGAAGAATCTTTGAACCAAGGCCTGCTCACGCTTTAAATAGGTTAATGCTTCTATTTTTAAATATACAGCATAAATTAGGAAGAGAGTCTTCTATAAGTCCTATGACCTTAAATATTATGCCACTTTAAACCTACTCTGCATTGTATTGGCTTTCAGCCAGTCTGAGTAATGGTAGCACCTGATTAAATGAATGCTCCTTCTGAATGAGGTGGTAGCATCTAATTAGACTAACCAGTGCAGTTCTCATTTGTCAGGAGAGATGACTAGAAAATGATATGAAGCGCTTCTTACTCCACGTCTGGGTGCATAAGAAGAGAAATCTTTGTACAGTAATCCATGTGGTACCTGGCTGCTAGTTTACCATATCACTAAACTCCTTTGCAGTCTGGAATTGAATTTAAACTTCTTCAAAATTAGTGATTAATTTTTAAGGGATGGGCTTGGCAGATGCTGCAAGTTTACATCTTCAATAATCTGAGCCAGATTTGCTGTTGGAAATGTTTTGCAAACAAGATAAACTGCAATGTACAAAGCAAGTCACTTAAGGGGAAATGGTGCAAAAAGGAGTGTACTGGAACTGAACCATGCGTTTAAAAGAAGCAGCAGCTGGAATTAAGTTTCTTTTTTTTTTTTTTTTTTTTTTTGAGCAATTATGGTAAATTATGTGATAAATATTATATTCTGTGTAGGAAACATAGGAGGCATATATTGAAAATATTGCTGTATTTCCATTAGTGTTGTTTGCCTGGAAAAATGGAACGAAGGGTAGAGACTATTTTGAGTAATTTATGCACAATATCTGTTACCTGTGCGTGTGCCTGTCATGCTGCCATAAAACATGCTCCACCCACCACCTCCTGCTTTTTAAAATTTTGCTTCAGCTCCCCAAAAAGAAGTAGCATACAGACTTAAGTGTGTCGCTGCGAATGTACCAAACGCAGCTCTTGCTTTCTCTCTCAGGCCTTTTTATGACACACACTGTGTTGTTCTAAGGCACCTATATTGCTTCATTTTCAGGATTTGGTTTGTGCAAAGGAGGAGTGAATGAATGGTGAGGCATGCTGAATGTATGTGTTAAGGTATCATGTTCTTGAGGCGTATTTTCCCAAAGGAGCATGAACAATTTCCTTGTTAATTTTATATCCAAGAAAAAGGAAGCATCCCCCCCAACCCTGATTCACAGACTGTTGGTATTTACTTCCATATGGCTTGATTTTCCTCGCCCATTTAGTCTGGTATCAGTTGCAATGTTTAGAAACTAATGTCTCTAAAAATAATGTCTCTAAAAATAATAATAATAATAATATATGTTCTTCTGTTTAACCTCTTTTAATGAACAAAATCTATCAGGCAACTGAATTGGATATACCCATAGGATTAATGTGATCAAAATAAGTGTGTTGTGTGCGTTATGTTTATTAAAAGCATTCTGCTCACCTAATTTCTTATACTTGCTGAAGTCTTGTTAAGGATGTTTACAACTTTCAGAGAAATTTGAGGAGTTTAAGTAACCATTCCTTGTCAATTTTTGGTTTTCAAAAACTTAATTATTTTAACGTTTATAACCCCAATTGGATTCCTTTAAAATTATTTATTAAAAAAGAAAAGGCGGTTTTGCTTTGTAAAATGTTAAATACCATTGTAGAACTGGAAGTTGTAGAATATAAGTTGCTGAGTTTTATAAGCTATCATAGTAAACAGAAAGCCAAATATGGGGCATTAGAACATGTTTTTGCATTTGACAATTAGACTGCAGTTTTACTTTTTATGACAGTGCATCATAGTATACTAATGAATGTATTATAATACATTCATGAAATTTTCACATAGTGAGCCATGATTACAAGATCTGCTGAGACGAGGCCTCTAATTTTTTAGCAGATTATAAAGCATGGAAATTAGTGATGGTTTAAAGTAGTTGATAGATGTCTGACATTTAAGCTTATTTGCCATCTTTGCTGGATGAAGTGCCTGGTGTTAAATGCAGGTGTAGGTTCATTCTTTTTACACATTTGAGTGGATTTAGTAAGCAAGTGAAATTATGATTTCAAGATGGAATTGCCCTCTTTCCGTATAGTTATAGTGAAAGTAAATATGTAAAATTTAAATTAATTTTTCATCCTGTGTTAAGGGGCATATGAAGGGGGTTTTTTTTCCCCCTGGCCCTTACCATTCAGATTCTTTTCCCCTGCAATGATTTCAGTAGCACCTAAAGCACATAAAGCTTTTTAGCATTTCCTTTCAGTTAGTCCCAAATTTTCATAAATGTCTGGTAGTCTTTTTTCCCTGAGAAAGTTCCAAGAAAAAAAGCATTTTTCTCACAGACGAGGTGAGAAAATAATATTCTGTTGTGTAAAAAATAAGGTTGATGGAACATCTAAAATTTGTAATTAGTTAGAAGCTAAGAAAGGAAAGGATGGGAGTAGAACAAGTTAGAATGGGCACAGAGAGAGAGAGAGAGAGAGTAACAAATGCAGCGGTAGGATTTTGGACAAAGCGAAAGGAAAACAGATTTTTATCTTGAAATTGTGCTCCTGATCCAAAAGAAATGTAGTGTCTCTCTCTCAAAGGAAATTCTTGCTCATCAAAAAAACTGCTCCCCGCACACACAGTTAACATTTCATCTCATGAGTATGCCCCAAGGATAGATGAGACATTCCTTTCAGAATCAACAATGGGAGGTCATAGAGGGAATAGGCCTTAATGTGTCCCAAAGAAGCAATGTCTATTTCTGATTCCTTACACTGGAAAGGGTGCATCTCATAGGCATCTTCTAGTTTTAAATATTGTTTCACTTCTCTCCCTTCAGCGCAAGGGAAGTGGTTTGAATGGTGGTCCTTCCTATCAGTGCTGATCTTTTGGGCCCTGTGAGGAACGATTACATTTAACTGACTTTATTTAAAATAGGGCTAGGCTGCTAGTTGTATGATACCATGTAAATAGCTGTCCCTAGGGGCGTGCGAGGCCCAGCGCATATCAGCCAGTGTGGGGCCGGGAGTGGCAAGGGTGGAGTGGCGAGCAGCCGCAGCACAGAGCCAGCGGCGCGCCGTGGTGGGGCCTGTGCGGCACTGTCCGTGGGGCCTGAGGCAATCGTCCCAGTTCACCCCCACTAGGGACAGCCCTGCATGTAAATGAATGGGGTGAGGCGGCTTCTTTATGCACTTAGCCCAGTTATTTTTATGCTGCTAATAGTACATCACACATGCCTAGGTTTGTTGAATTTTCTCCTTTAAAAAGTCAATCTAGGAAACAGCATCACTGGCAGGGAACTTTATTCCTTCCAAATATTTGAAGTCTAGATGATGACCTATTGTCATGTTCTGATTTATTCTAGGGGAAGAACGAGGTTACGGTTTTGGTTCAGAAGTCTCTTGAGACCTACGAAAACTTTTAGTAGTGCAAAAGCATTTGATTCCTCCCCTGAGTTTCTGTCCACTCTTGGGGTTTTTTTGCTAAAGTTGCAGCGAACGGCACTGGCGTAACCATACAGGCAGCACAGGTGGCTGTCTAAGGCAGCAAATTGTAGGAGGCAGCAGAAGCGGCAGTTTGGAGTGTCCTTTTTGCTGCCCCTGTCTGATTTGCAAGTGAAGTTTGCCTAGGGTGGCAAAAATTCTTGCACCAGCCCTGGCTTTGAATCACCTTATGCTAACTTATTTATGCTTGAAAGGGAGACTTACTTATCTGTTGTATCCCTGACTTCTGTGCTGCTGTCTCTTTACCGGCTGATGATTCTCATATGCTGTTCTGATACTTGGTAAGAAGTTTACAAGAAGATATTTTTGAAAGCTTGCCACAGCTAAGTTTGATCTTTTGGGCCTTTGCTTCAATGCAAGAATTGTGTTGTTATATAGATTGAACAGAATGGACAATGAAACAATTAAATGCTCAGAAATATTATCATTGAGATAAAAACGTAGTATTCTGGTGCAGGGAGCCTGAGATCAGGAAGCCATTCCCTGTTATGAGGTTCTTTCAGTCCTACATACCATACACTCAAATTAAAGTATGATAGAACGTAACCACAAAGATTACTACACCTTAAATTCAGCATTAAGTTAAATGTGGAACATCTTTGTGGCTGGTTTGCCATTTTACTTTATGCTGAATTTCTTGCATATATGGTTTGTTGCTGTTTATGAAATGTTCAGGATGTTAATCACAATACATTTAGCATCTACCGGGGTCATACGCACATATGCTACTTATCTATGCAATGAATCAGTAGCAAAAGCAAATGAACACAGAACTACTGGTGGTCACTAAGGCTGACCCAATATAGTCTCGCTTACCGCAGTGTGCACTGACAGAGGTTAGCCCTAGATTACAGCCCTGTCTCTGCCACTTATACCTTAGTGTTGACATCTTAGACAAATCAAGGAAACCCTATTCCTTAGTTTCCCTCAGACTAAAAGTGGACATTTACCTATTTACCCTCCTTAGCAGGGAGCATGAAGTACCTTACAAATGACATTCTCTGGGAGTTGACAAACGTACACTTGGACCAGCTTCAAAAAGGTACGGGGAGAGGCTGCTCAGGAGCACATAGCAGATCTAATGCTCTGTTGTATGCCTGAGCTTGCAGCAATACAGGTCAGCTAATCATCCCGACTTTAACCCTGGATGAAGTAAGGTTGACATTGGGGTGGTTTCACTGCACTTGTATCCCTATGTGCCCATGCAGATGTAATGGTTAGAGCATAAAACATGCTGCAAGGACTAAGCAGCAGCTTCCCCGCCTCTTTTGAAGTCCCTACATGTGTCTATTGGTCTGTACCCTCTCACTGCTCATAAGTATGTAGTTGTCTTTAGTTTAGATAATCATAACTTCATTTGTAACTTGTCTACATCAATGTTTTTAACAGTCCTTGTAGGAAAATATGCTTGGAAAGAGAATGACATAATAATTTGCCACTCAAACCTTCAAAAAGAATTCACTCTTTGACAAAGAGTTGTCTGATTCAAGTTTACAGAATTTAAGCCTAAACACTTAAAGTTTCTGAAAGTTACAAGTGGAAAACTTAGAACCAAAATGGGGTTTAGAATAAGAAGTTACACAACCATACTGAAAGCAGCTGTTGATGTTTCAACTGTAATAAATTATGTTTTACTAAAATATGACAAAATCCTTGCCAAATATTAAAACTAAGTTCTTTATTCACATAAAGATCCCTTCATTCATTAAAGAAATGCAGCAACCTTTAGAAGGGAAAGCAACAATATTATGAGACTGCTGAAAAACATAATAACATCACCATTTAAATTCCCTTGTAGCTTCAGCTGGACAGAACATAATTATTACAGATGGAATATAAATATGCAACCTAAGTCTTGTCAAAGCGCCATGGAATTTTTAAAGATCACAATAGGTCATGCTCTGTATTTTAAATTTCACTGGAAATATGCTGGTGCTCTCTAAAACAAAGGATGAGTCAGTAGTAGAAATAAGACGAACCTACTGAATCATCAGCTCTACTTTATGAATCACCAGGGATTTTTTTTTCAGTCTCTCATCCAAATACTGGAAGTACTCAACTCTTGCTTTGTCCAGATCAAATGAAAACAAAGTCAATGGGAGTATGACTGAAGGCACATCCTTGTAAGTAAGAGTTGTCTGTTTGAGGAAAGGAAAGACAAATTCCTACACCAGTAAAAGAAAACCAAAGAACGAATTCATAATGCTATCCCTAGGAAGAACTGTTGGATCAGAATGCATTCTAAGGTTTTAAAATCCACCTTATAGATTAAGGTTCAGTTTATAGAGAACAACTCACTTAGATAACTTGCATTCTTAGTGTTGGTAAGATTATAATTTTTGTAGATGGGATAAAAGCTGAGTCATACTGATTCTTTCATTAGAATTAAGATCCAGATCTGTTCAGAGTGTTATCCTTTTTAAAGGTTCTCTGGTGTGAATTCCTCCATGCCAAGATGTACTGGCACACTCCATCTTGCTGGCACATGGGTCTTTAAAGATGTGGGCTCCCCATGTGTAACAGGTTGAAAGGGGGCCCATTGAAGCTCCAGGCAGCAGAGAGCCCAGCATCAAGGGTAGGTCCTAATGCTGGTCTCCCCAGCGCTGGCAGTCATGCCATTGGGACCTGAGAAATTTTACACTTTAACATCTGCCAGGGGCCTCTGTTAACTATCAGATGTGCCGTTTTGAACATGTTTTGCTTTATTGTGACTGTAACCTGCTATTTTCAGTTTCACCACTTCTGAACTTTATTTTCTGCTGCTTTGAGTCCAAGGTTTGAGCTAATTACAGTCATCTTGTGCTCTAGTTAACAATTGCATAGTTGATTGAGCATGTTACTGTTCTTTATTCATACATGTAAAGGCACAGCTAATGTAAGCGTTTGGTTTGGTTTGCCGTCCCAAGCTGCATCATCCTTTGTTTTTAGACTATTAGGTAATTCCATCCCTTAAGCCACTGTTTAGCTTTATTTAATGCTATTGTCTCTAGTAGCATGTTGTAATATTCTCCCCATAAAATGTAGATATAAGATGATTCCATCATCACCACTGTTAAAATGTCTTGATGAGTGACAGCTAAGAGAAAGATCAGAATTTTTTTTTGTTGCATTTCCAGTAGTTTAGTTTTTAATATGGAGAGGAGAGAATTTGTTGCAAGCTGGTCATTAATTTTTTTGTTGTTGTTCTGAATGTAGGTTGAACAGATTTAAATGGAACACATTGGGTTTTTCAAGTAAAGTTGAATTTCCTACCATTCTGTATTCTCATCTCTGGAAATCACCATGAGCTATGTATCAGTTCTTGTTTAAAAAAATTAACACTAACAAGGATTCCTATACATTTCTTCCTTTTCATCAGGTGATAAATATCTTTACCTCGATCCTTGTAAATGTATAGCACTTCTAAGTGCTTAATATATTGAAACAGATTTACTTATCAGAAGTTTCAATAAATTAAGTCATTGCTGTTAGAATGAGTAACTCTAGAATAACACTGAAGTCTTTGGCTAGAAATAGATGTTGCCAAATTAATTGAATCAGCTGTGCCAGGGGACATCCCAGCACATTTGATCTGCTTCACTGGGCAAAAAACATTGCCCATTGTCCCACTCATCGATACTGCGGGACAGTGGACGCTTGAGAACCCTGGTCATGCACACTCCAGAAATCCCTGCATTGGATCAGGCCTCTCGAGCCCTGGAATTACCCGCCCGGCTTTCCTCGCTTACGCAGATCTGCCTTGGAGATGACAAAGAGGAGGTGGGGGAGGTTTGGTAAGCACTTGCTGAAACATGCCCCAGAGGTCAAAGGGGAATATCTCAGTAAGCAGAAAAAATCCAACTTTCCCCATCTAAAGATGCTCCCTGGAGATTCTCGGGGTGCAGCTCTGTAGACGGGGAAAACCGAAGAGGCACTCCCGGGGCTCAAGGTGTCCAGTGCTGTGTGGGAATTCCTGTGGTGCACAAGACTTAATGCCTCCAGCTCCCGGCCCAGGAGAGTGGGCTGTAGAGTGCTAGCACTCTTGTACTGTAAAATAAACAGATATCTGCTGCTAAGTAGTGGCACAAATTGGTACCGCCTTTATCGTGGTCTCAAATTTTGGGCATTTACGGCATGACAAGGGGTATGGACATCTGTATCCACCCTCTGAAGCAAAGATTTGTTATGATATCTTTTATTGGGCCAACTGTACAGCTGGGGGAGCATTTTGTCAGAAAGTATCCTTGCCTCTCGGGCACTTTCTGGATCATCACAACTGCAACACTCTAGCCCTACTACTTAAGTCTTTCTTTCTTTATGTTATCAGTTTATACTCATCCCAGTCTGAGATTGGTACTTAACCGATGTCTCTTTATTGACTACTTTGAAATATGTTGGTTGAGGACTTTGTTTACCTGAGAAAGTTATACTTGTTTAAAGGTGTGATTCTTAAACTGATTTTATTAAAACCAGTGGAAAAGGCATTGTGAACACTGAGGACACTCTTATTTCTGCTTAAAATAGATTTATTTTTATGTAGCATTTAATCAAGATATTGTTAAGTGAAACTGCCGAACTGTTATATTAAAATAAGAGTGTACACATACAGTTTTGCACCAGTTAAACTAGATCAGCTTAATGTTGCAGCTTGAATTGAACTAGGTGGGAGTCTCTGTTCTAGACTGTACAAAAGTAAAATTGCCAGTGGACAGGTACTAATATCACAAAGGCCAGTATTGCTGTTTACATCCTTTCTGACCCCAAACACATGTGGCTAATTATGAAGCTGCTGTTCTGGGCAGCAGGATTGCAGATGTCTGCTTGCAGGATGGATTGAAGATGATTTAAAAAAAAATCCTTTTTTAAATTTGAATAAGAATTTTATTTAAATATACTTTTCTTTTGAGAGGTAAACCAGAAATAGAGCCATATCAACCTAGATAAATACTGCATTTGAAAATATTTAAATTAAAAAAAAAACCTCACCAAGCAGAACTGACTTTTTGCTAAAATTTTAAACAAAATCAAATCAAGTGATCTAGTGTAAGTTCCTGGATAACTATTTTGCTGAAGTGCTAAACCAGCTTTTGACAGCAGTGGCCTCTTTTGCACATTGACAAAGTGTTTTTATTCAGCAGGTTGAGTTCAATGACTCTCATCTGAAGTTGAGAAATAAATTGGGAGTTGGGAAAGTGTTTTCCTCCCCTCCCCCCCGCCCCCCCCAATACGCAAGGTATTTAAACAACAAGTTCTAAAAACTTGAATGAAATTGTGACTAGATAGTTTTGGTACAATTTACTACCTATTAACAGTAGTTAGTGTGTTTAAGTTCATTCAACTATAAAACAAGCATTGATAAACTTTTTTCTTGTGTAACCAGCATATTTCTCTTAGTTTATTTAACCCATTTGCATATTTAAGAGGCAGAAATATAAGATGTTTCTTCTTCCTTTTTGACAAAAGCGAAGATTGTACCTAGAGCGGGGAGGAGACTCATTTTATCCTCCCCTCCACCCCACACCTCAGAAGGGTGTAGTGTCAAGTGCATATCCCGCCGTGACGTTGGTGGAGTGGCTTAAGCATAACTTGGGTATCAGTGTTGCATTTAGAACATTGCTTGTTTTAAAAGTCAAGAGATCTAAGGAGTAAGCCAGACTCAGAAAATCATTTTGAATGTGAAGTCCAACTTCAGTTTGCATAGGCACACTCACCCCTTCGTTGTACTTCTAAATAAGTGTGTGGTCAACCAGTTGAATCCAATGATGGAATCAGAATCCAAATTGGATGTATATTTAAAAATGTTTAAGTGCCCCACCTTGTCAGCTTTTCCAAGCAAAGGCTTCCAAGCAAAAACTTTGCTTTAGAAGTGGTCTATAAGCAAAAAGTTTTAGTTCACTGAAGGTATACAGTATTTATAAGTCTAAAGTTGCCGTATTGGTTCTGTTCTTTGAGCTGAGTTTGAAGGCCAAAAACCAAAACCAAGTCAGAAGTTTCTCTCATCGTATAACTTTAATTTTCATTTTCTTATTAGTTTGATACTAGATAAGTTAACAAATTTGATGGAAGTAAACCATATTTTGAGGCATAAAAACAAAAGAAAAAGTTCAAATTTATTGCTACATTTCATAACTCTGGTTTCCTATTCACCCTTAATATTGCGTACAAGTTGAAGCTGTCGGTATGCTTCAGATTCACCTCTGTGGATCTGCAGTGAACATTTTACAGCTGTTTGGATCCTGGAGCGAAATACCCAATGACAGTTGTTTGACCCTTGACCAGGGAAAAGTTGTTAGTCATGCAATCCTTGGGAAGGAGTGGAAAGACTGCAAGGGTTCAGGCGTGTCCAAGTAATGTTTTTAAATCTATAGTAGATCTGTGCTGTGTCTCTTAAACTCTTGGACTGAGAGATGCCTGACATTTGCTGGGGGAGGGGAGCGGGGAGGGGAGTGGGAGGTGGTGCCTGGGTACTATCATAGTGGGAGCCTAAGAAATAGTTATCATAAACTTGGACTTAAGCGGTCAATTCATTTTAGCCTAACTGAATTCTGAATTCACATAAAGCATTATGATAATCGGAAGGTTCCTTTAATATTAAAGTACGGAAAGTTATGCAGTGCTGTGCAATAAGTGCTGCAGAATGTTGTT
The DNA here is from genome assembly GCF_001723895.1 of Crocodylus porosus. Taxonomy (NCBI): domain Eukaryota; kingdom Metazoa; phylum Chordata; order Crocodylia; family Crocodylidae; genus Crocodylus; species Crocodylus porosus. Next base: position 265,018,507 of record NW_017728886.1, on the reverse strand, counting down.
CATGTCCTGCAGCTTTTTTCCTTTCCCCTGCTCCTTCCCCTTGCCACGTAGCCTGCAGTGACCCAGTGAAAATGGTTCCAGTTCTTCTGAGAATGGAGACAAAAATGTGGCCTTGTTCTCCTCCCTCTGTCTTGTTCTTTTTCCCATGATGGGGAAAGTGTTTTTGAGACTAGGTTGTAGTTGTGAGTAAGCTGTTACCTTTCTGTCTCTTGCAAGGACAGCCAGCCTACTGTAACATAATCAAGTTAGTCATAAAATTTGTCCTTTGTGTCCAGCTACACGGGGTCTTTTATTTGGCTGTTGGAGGGCTCAATGCAGGGTGCTGATTATTCTGGCCTTCTACATCCAGTAAGATGCTTCTTGTAATACTTGCCTCTTAAGTATGTATGTTTCATTGAAATCTTTACTGCTTTTCTGGCTCTGGGTGAGCGCATTCATCACTTCGTTAGATTGAGATCACACAGAGAATAAGATTGCGATGATATGTCTGGCATTTTAAACTGCTTTTGATACTGCTTAAGGTCATACTTTTGTAAATTAAGATGTACATTTTATAGAGAAGTGGTTATACAGTTCTGTTCAATGATTGTTAAAACTGGGAAGTAGTCCATTTTAATGATTGTTGACTAAGGATTAAAGACGCTATTTTACTATTGTAAACTATCAGATTTAACTTTCTGTAAGAAAGGATGATGCATTAAGTGAACATAATTAAGTTCAGTTTTAAATATGATATTGCACCCAGAAAATTCTGTTACGTCCTCCTGAACGTGAATTTTTATCTGCATTAAACCCACCTTTTGTCAACTCTTCTTTTACCTGAAAGAGTTGACCTACCACCTTTACAGCAAGTGACCCTTATTTGATTGAACTATTTCTGCTGCTGCTTGCCCCACCAATAGGCTGTGGGGCATTATGTTTGTGTGTGTCATTCTCAAAAGCCTAAAATGCTCAGCAGATGACTCATAAATTGAGGATGACACTGATGATGTGCTTTAGCATCTTCAGGTTATTAAATGAATTTGACAGGACAGATCAAAGCACAGAGTCTACAATACAACTTTTACCTGAAAATGAAGTAGAGGGTTTGTTCAGGGATTTTTTTTTTTTTTTACCCAATATGTAGCCTGATTTCCAAAACCAAAAAGTGTGCACATAACCACAACAGAAGTTCTTACCCAGCATTTTTCATGTTAAACCATACATGCTAGTCAACGTAGAAACTCTGTTTTTAATTCTGCTGGTAGTTTGGATACATAAAGCAGAAAGCAGTTCAGTTCAACAGTATGTATATGATGGTTAGGAACAAAGATTTTTGCATGAAGAAGTAATAAAAAGATTAACTATGAAACGAGCATAAACTAATAATAAAAACCAAGGTGTTTTAGTTTCAGCATTGATGATTTTCTGCCAAAATTTCTAGTTTCCTGCATAACCTGTATGGAAGCCATGGGCTCCTAATTGCTATTCGATTTAATCAACTGATTATTTAAAAAATTATCTGCTTGCTTGCATGAAAAAACAGGGGCTTAGTGGAGTGTTCTGGTGAGAAAAAAGATGTTGTCTTCTCCTAGGGGTATGACCCAGGCAATGACAACTTTTTTAATCTAAGTGAAGAAATCTTAAAATGAATACCAAGCATAAAACTGGCTGATTCTTCCAAGACAGTGGTAAGCAATGGTTAAACCAAATACAAAGGAAGAGATGAGGGAGACTCTGCTGTGATCCAAACAGGGTATCTGAATGCATCTTTTGCTACTGTTTTTCCCAACAACACCCTTTTCATGTGTATCTTGGTATTGTTTCTGCTGCAAAATACACAAAAGAGACTGTGCAGCTAAAGTACATGCAGTGAGTATGCTTTTCTCCCTGCCTAGAGCTATAAAAAGAGGCATTTATGCAAGAGGAGAGCAGTAGGGCAAGAGTTCAGTTGCCTTTATTAGCTGAACATCTTGTATAAAACTGTATTTTCTCATCTGTTAATGAATCAGAGTTTGCAGTTCTAAAAATCTTCTAAATGTATAGCCTCTATGTAAATGAAAGGCTGTGAAAGAGCTTTTCCCCCCTCCTCTGGAGATACAGCACACACAAAGGTCCAAATATCTACTCAAAATCTAGATGTGCTGATCTCTGTATTTTCTCATATTAGTATAGCACTTTTCAGTCTTGCAACTGAAAAAAATTTAGTTCTTTCTGGAGCGTTAAATCTGTTGCTTATTTCCTCAGACCCATTTATATAAATGTTTATGCAATGTTGCAAGCTTAATATTTCATCTGTATGAATATTGTACTTTGCTAGATTTGCTTTATTGGCTCATGCGGATGTCCTGCAACTGCCCATATCTGATAAAGTATGCATTGTATTAGAATCTCTGCTGTGATGTTTGCAAAGCACATGAGAATGAATAGACAGTAAGTGCTTGCATTGTAATGTATTAAACTGGGTCTATTTCAGTGATATATTTTCCACATGCTTCAAATTTGTGCTCTCATCATATACTAAGGCAGCTTCTGCTCCAAAGAGTTCCCATTTCTTTATTATGTGTATGCAGTGCCTGCCTTGCTAAGACCGTGATTCTCGGTTGAGGCCTTTTGATGCTCTTAAAACAATGAATTAATACATCTGTTGTTAACTTCAGTGTAAAATTATAGGTGCTTACCATCCTCTAAATTTGTTTTTCATAACTAGAAATCTGATTTGATCTAAGTAGTCTAAAACAGGGATAGTCTGATTAACACTTTTTCCAGGGCCTGAGATTCTTTAGGAAATTTTTACCTTCTGCAGGCAGTAAGTGTGTCAATAGATGAATTTTACATTTGTTCCAGAAGCAGTGGTGCCTGAGATGGTCTTTTGACTGATATGGTTTCTCTAAGTGTACTGATTACCATCTCTTTATTAGGAAGACTTGTACATGGATCATTTCTTTCCCTTAAACTGTAGTGCAAATCCAAAATTGTTAGCCACATCACTAAGCACTGAGCTGCTGCTTAGCCTTGGAGGCACTTCAGTTTTCAACATAGAAGTTATCCAAGCAACTAGCATCTACTTCTGTGAGTGCCTATCCTGTTCTTCTGACTTGATGGGATTCGCAAACTAGACAAACCTGCGCCTACCTTGCCTCAGGGTCACATTCTGATAAACATCTTCTGAGGCTGCATGCAGGCTTTCACGCAGTATATCAAGCCTGGGGGGCCATGCAGTGGGGCAGGGATTGCATCCCTTGCCCCAGTTTGTGGTTCCCAGGACTTCACAATTCCTGGCCCCTACCTCTCAGCTGGGTTGCAGGGGTGACATTTAAAGTCCAGGAGCTGGGAACCAGACTTGGGATAACGCCCCAAGCCTGATTTCCAATCCACAGAAATCTGTTGCTTCTCCAAGACTGCAGGGAGCTTACCTAGATTCTGGCAGTGACAGTACAGCTGTCTCCCATTGCCTGCAAGGCTCTGGTTCTGCTGGGAGGCACACAGAGGAGCAGGAAACAAGGCTGCATGTTCAGAAGATTTATCACCTACCCCGCTGCCCACTTCGTGGTGGAACTGGAAGAATGCACTCAGTGGGGCCTCTTCTTCCATGGCAGGAGCCCTCCGAGGGCTCTAGGATGGTTCCCTCCTTGTGAGAATATCCTCCTCCTTCACCACACCAGTGAGCCAAATGACAGGGGAGCATCTCCCAGGGCTGGAGCACATCAGTTCCACACATGGCTCCCACTGCTCTGCTCTGGACTGAGCTCCTCTTCTGTGGCAGGAACCCTTTTGGGGATTCCCTCCCTAGGAGAATGGTCCCTGCTTCCAACCAGTCATCTCCTTGATGGGGCAGGGGCCCCATAGGGGACAGCTTGTCTCTGGATGGGCCTTCCTTGGAGGGAGGGAGGAAGGAAGAGCATAGGACTGAGATACTGAGTGTCCTCAGAGGAGTGTACAGCTGTGCAACTTGGTGTGGGAGGGGAGAGATGTACCTAATTTGACCAGGTAGAAGAGCTGTTTTTCTTCTGCAAAAAAGCCTTTTCCGAGAGTTCCCAGAGATCACTTCCATCTTCTCCAGGCTAGAAATTAGTTTGGGGGGAGATCCTCTCTATACCTCCTTCTGAAAACATTTTGGTGAGTGCGAGAGAGTGTGTAAAGGTAAACATGAATCTCTACCCATCTAGCTTATGTGGTTGCTTAAGACAGGGCTGTCCCACTGGCTACCCATAGGCTGCATGTGGTACAGGAGGGAATAAATTGCAGCCCCCAGGCTCCCACCTGGCCACTACTCCCCCATTGTTTCAGCTACAGCAGCAGATGGGCTCTCCAGGCTCCCCAACCCTTTGGCTTCTCCCCCGAGCCTGTGCTGTTCTTGGGTGCGGAGTAGTGCAGTGTGGCGCTGGTGTCAGTGGCAGGTGTTGCCCACAGCCTGCAGTGCCTGAGTGGCTTGCAGCTGGGAAGCTAAGTGAGTCAGGACATGCAGTGTAGTGGGGGGGATGCCGTGCAACTCAAGGAGGTGTCCTACACATGGTGCAATGGTGTGGGCACATGAGCACAGGGTGCAGCAGCAGCAGGGGAGTGCCGGGTTGAGGGGTGGCGTGTGGGTGCACTCTGGAACAAGGAGTGGCATGTGGCCCCTGGGACTGATGGCCCCTGCTGATGCAGCCCCTGCTAGCGTAACCTGAGGGGATGCAGGCCCCTGCTGCTTAGAAGTTGGACAGCCCTGGTTTAACAGAAAAAAATGTGATTCCCTACTTGGATTTTTGAAAGGGCTTGGGACCCTGCCCTCAGGAACAGGATTCTGGGCTGAATGACGACAGGTGTAGATTGTACCTCCTTGGATTAACGTTGTTAATTCAGCTTCTCAATTGGATACTTGCAGTAAAGCCATGAGTGCTGTCAGTTGGTCTTGCTTTGGATGCCGAAACTGGAATTCTTTGAGCTAGTCCATCCAGACTTTTTTAGGGAGTATTACATTGCCTGATTGAACAACTACTCGTTTGAAAAATAACCTTGTTTTATTACTATGAGACTTCGCACCTGAGAATTCATTGGATCTTCAGTGTTTCCTTTAATCCTTTTTTTCTTTGCTGAGAGATGCTATAAGCCATCTTAAACTGAAAGAGTGATAAAATGGTGCAAGGAAAAATGTCTGAGAGGGGAAGAGTGTGAACCTCACTCTCAAGACCGTACTTCAAGAAACAGCCTTTATATCAATTTGTTCATTGCAGTAGTAGAGCCATGTAGTTGTTAAGAACAATTATTTTGGAACCACTTCATGTTTTAATGAAAGAAGAATTGGGTGAGTTCTCCTCCCCTTTGGATGCTTATCAAAAGTAGAATTTCCCCCCCCAAATTTCACTCAAATGTATTCATATAATCAGTATGCAAAGCTTTTTTTTCTTTTTATCCCTAGAAACTATCATAATTTCTCTCTCCAAATCAACAGCATTACCAGACACTTTTCAGTTAAGGAACAGGAAGAATATGATTAATTTAAATTCAAGTTAACAAAGATCAGGTCCTGTATGCCTTTTGGTTCTTTTCATCTCATTGACTCAATTCCAAAGTCTTTCCAAAGCACTTGTTGAAGCCTGGAATTTCTGTGCTTTTACAGGAAATGTGTATAAAACCTTAGGCATAAGCCATTTTCCACAGATAGCTGAAAACTAGCTAAACTGATCTTGCCGGGAGGAGTTAAAAATCACACCACAGTTGAACAGTAGAAGGAGAAATTGCAGTTATTCAACATGTCTCTTAACCTTCGTTTGCAGAAATCTGTGGGGAAATATTTCCAAAGACTGTCAAGACATCTGCATAATTGGGGAGGGAATCTTATCTCTACCGGATTAGTGTTCACTCTGCCAGAACAGTTCCTATTTCTGAACGGAAGCTGGAGCTTGTTCGTGCACAAATGTACAAAGCAGGAACATCCTTTCACACATTTACTAGGCACCATTAGAATTTTTGTTGCTGATTTTTTTGGGTAAAGACAGGTATAGATAGACTTTGGTTAGAGAATACCTAGTGGTATTGTGTAGTTTGAGATCTTAATTGTTTTTTTTGTTTGTTTCTTTTATTTTTTATGCCTTCAGAAATAAATTATCGCTCAGTAGTACCCCTCAACATATGGGAAATTTTCCAGAAATAGAAGTTATTTGAAACTGTGTAGATATTGTTAGAGATGCACAACATGAATGTGCCTTAGTAATTTATAGTAGAGTTTTGCTGCAGTGTAAACCAAAGTAACTCCACTGACTGAGATTGCCCTAGCCTTTAACTGTAGATGAGAGCAAAATTTAGCCTGCGGCTTGTAAGTACTGTGCAGTTTTATACCAGTTAAATGAAGAAAAAAATTATAAGAATCCAGTAAGAAAGGAAATCGGGTAGCAAATATGATTTTTTTTTTTTTATTATTATTATTGTTTCTGACAATCTAAATTCATTGATTGAGACCGTCTGCTCTTTATAAACATCTAGAAGTCTGGACTTGAAGCTAAAAAGGATATCTCTACACAGCATAGTATATTTTAAATAGAAGTTGCTTAATGGCACTTTCCTTCATTAAAAACAGAATTTATTTTTTCTAAAGCTGCAGCTATTGGCCCTGCTTGTGTAACAATGGAGTGATTATTTAAGGCCAGAAATTTATCCAGGTTGTGAAGTGCAAGTCTCTTTCTAAGAAACTGGGATTGTTTGTGGAGCAAAGGACGTGCACTATACAGTACTAAGCAGTTTATTCTGCTCTTGTCATGCAGACAAAATATTTGCATTCCTGTCATTAAAACTGGATTATGCATGTTCGGTAAATAGCATATGAAGAAGAAAGCTCCTCTGTTTCCCTATTTTCTATTTAGCTAGTGACCTATTTTAGCTTTAAAAAAAATTACAAAGTTTTAACAAGTTTTAATGAAAAGTATTTACATTTTTCTTGTATATTAAAACGAGCATGTGTTGCTCTTTGATTGTTGGAATCTGTTATAAGCCCCATTGTTTAAGTCTCCAGAGGTTTTTGTTCTTTTTTTTCATTGCTTGTGGAAGTTTACATTCTCACAAACTCCCATACTTAAATAGCTCTCACCCCAAATATTTATTTCTGTACTGCATAAAAGGAATTGAAAGGAAATTGGCTAGACAGGTATGACTAGGAATGAGTTATAACGTGGTTTATGGCAGTGCTTTGTTTAGGTGAAGGCTTTTTAATTTATTACCACCTGCTGCGTCTGCAAATGGTTAGATAGTGGTATGCAAATTACATGTTTCGTCATTGTGACATGGCAAGACAATTTGTTATTGTTTCCATGAAGAGTATTAAACTGGAAAAATGGAGGGCTTAAAGTAGGACTTAAAGTTTCAGGTTCTTGTACGCATTTTTTGTGTGTACTAGGTGCATAAACTTCTTTATTCCACCATGGCTTACTTTGTGGAAGACTATAATACAGGACTTCAGTTAAGGTTGTTTCTGGTAGTCACTGTCTGGATACAAATAAATAATGATAACTGTGTGCATCATCATCTAGGCATCATGTCATTCTCATCTTCGAATTATATAGATGTCTCCGAAATGGGGATAGGGCTGTTATCAGGTTCACTCCATGAAACAGGAAATATTATTCTGCTTTTGCATCTGGGAAACTGAGGCAACAAGATGAATTGACTGGATCACAGCTACACAAGAAATCCATCATAGAGTTGGGAACTGAACCCAGGACTTGAGAGTTTCGATTCTGTGTCTTTCACAGCTTGACCAGCTGCTTTACACCTGATGTTGAATTGCTTTTCTGGAGGCTTTTATTAAAAGCGCTCCTGTAGTGTTTTTAAAATCTGGTTAGTTAACAAGATGGTTAAGGCTTTTTTTCCCCTCCCTTTCAGGGTTTGCTTTATCTTTAGTTATTCAAGTGAAAGTACAATGGTATGGCATTATCTTGGCTCCCATTGTTGTATCTTCAGCTCAGAAGTCTTAACCCTTTCCTGTCACTCTTCTTTCTTCCTTTTCTCACCATGGAGAAATCAGTTAAGTCTTTAACAGAACATCTTAAGCCCTGTTTAATTAAACTTATATTAAAATAGGCAAGAGCAAATATAAAATGCTTTTACTGAATCTTAGCTTTCAATTCCCCTTTTCTTTATCTTCCCCCACAACCACATACAGAGGAGATGCACATTGTGAATCAAATGAGTGAAAGTTTCCCTAACTTAAAATCCTGTGTTCCCTACTTGTCAGCGCTGTTCATATTTAGAATTGTAAGAAAAAATGCAGAAACAAGTATTTCTGGGAGAACCGCTCAGATGCAAGTTACAGTGTCAGATCGAAAACATTTAACTTACCGGTGAACCTTTTTAAAAGATTTATTCTGGGAGGACAGATATGGATGTCTAAATGATTGCTCTTTGTCTCAGGCTAGAATGGTTTATACTGGGACAATTATAACATGCTTGTAGCCTTATAGGAGCAGATCAGTAGTGGGACCTCCTTTGCATCAGTGTGCACAACTGTGTATGAAAAGACAGAAGTGTGTTCCAGATTCACTTCCATCACAAATCTCATTACTTTGGATGCTTTTTTTCTTTAAGCCATAAGCCCTCTTGCTGTGTGAGCCTTCATTTATTTCGCTGTAAATTTCTAGGTTGTGTGGAAAATGTGAACCCAGGAGGTTTTAAAAACAGAAGGCAAATAACCCTCTCACACACACGCTTATTGCTTTATGATTTTTTTTTTTAAGGCCTGAGTTATGATTTTGATTGCCTAGGTTTGGCAGTTGAATCTGCAGCCCTGAAGTAGCACCCACTCGTTTCCTGGCTCAATTAAAATTTATAACAGGCAGATAGAGGAGAAAGAAAAGGAAGAATAAAAGTAGCAGTGGAAGGAACAGAATTTACATCTACTCGGTGTAATAAGTATTGTTATAAAAAGGATAGAGATCAACTATTCTGTGTCCACAGAAGGCTGGACAAGAAGTAACAGGCTTATATTGCAACAAAGGATATTTAGATATTATAAAGAGCTTTCTAACTGGGGGTTAAACATGGGAACATATTGCATAGAGAGCTTGTGCAGTGGTTGTTATGGGACGGTTTGAAGTGCAAGTTAGACCCACACCTATCTTATTTGATGTAGTTGGGCATGATCCAACTTTGAGTGGGGGAATTGAATCCCTTCCAGACATCTTTTGGTCCTCAAGTACTTGTTATAGTACTGCACAGTACAGTACCAGTATTTGTTACAGTATTTTCTCACATATATGCCCAAATATACCTGTTTGCCAGCTTTTGGGTATAAGAAATACCCTTCATCAGACTGCGGAATCATCTGCAGTTGGCATGGGCTAGTACATTTTAGTAAATTATTAACTTTATTATTTATAAACTATTATTAAATTAATAGTAAATAGTAAGCTATTCATTCCATCCAGGAAGAGAACATGCCACGTGCAGATGCTTCTGCAGCCCGATAAAGGGTATTTATACCCGAAAATTTGCAAAGAAGAATTTTTCCAAGTATTTGAGTTGGTCTAATAAAAGGTACTGGATTTATCCAAATAACCTTGTTTGCCATTGTCCTAAGACCAACATGGCTACAACCAATACCCAAATACACCTTGCTTTTGGAACACAGAACGTAGGAAGAACAGAATTTCCTGAGTCATAGCCAACTGTGTGGCAGCTATTATGGAATAATAAGTCTACTTGGAAACATATCGTCGGGGAAGTTTGGCATCCCAGGAGACAGTTTTGGTGAGGCAGCAGGAAGTTTCAACATCAAGGCTAAGCCCCAGACCATTGCAATGGTAGTAGCAAGACTGCTACTTCTTAACTATAAATACTTGTTTAATAAGTTCCAGTAAAATAAATTGACATTTTCAGCCTTGTCAAGAGCTGATAGACTGCATGTAGCAGCTCACTTCTGAGCCAGCTCAACAGCTGCTTCAGCCACTAGCTACTGCAGCATGCTTAGTGGCTGTGAAGAGGGTTAACACTGGGCTCCATCTTTTCTGCTTCGTTGGCCAGAGAAAAGTAGGAACCATTTTTTGCAGCCATTGGAGCACGATATCTCTATGCTTATATTGCAGTGAAGAACAACCCACTTCCTTGCTTAAGACACTCATCCACATTTTCAAGGGGGTGAAATGTGGTATGCAATTAAATATGGTATGTGATAATTGGCTGGTTTGGGATAAAAAGAGTTGTTGCTTTAATTTGAAATATTGGCCGTTCTTCCTGGTCAGTAGCTTAGCAGCCTATTTATCGTTTAAAAAGTGGCTATTTAAGAAGGTTTTTGAAGGGGCGCATGGTAGTGATTCTTAAGTGGAAGAAGGCACAAAAACAAGGATGGGGTGGCAGAGGGGAGAAGAGATGGTGCATATGCATGCAGCAGCAGTATGAAAATCGAGAAAAAAGGGATTAATGGAAACCTGACTGTGACCTTAGGTAGAATCTTGCCGCTAAGTGCTCTGTAACCTATTTTCTTTTAGCTTTTATCTTTGCATCTAAATTGCACGACTGAAAACAACAAAGGTAAAGTGTGTAATGTAGTTGTGGTGGGAAATGCACTCATCTTCTATCTTTGTCAAACATGAACTCACCAAACTTCTCGCATCATCCTGTATACTGCAAGGGCTGGATGATCCCTGCCATCAGGAACTTCATCTTACCCAAGGAGTGCATTGAGATTTGTATCTTGTTTTTTCCTGGACGATTGTCCTTTCACTTGTGTCAAATAAAAGTAAAAGTTGGAACTACAGTAAAGAACTTGGCCTGTGTGGACTAATTCCTGGTTATTGGAACCTTCCTGTGATGAGCTTAATCCCTCAAACATATGAGCGTAGCAGATGACTCTGACTTGCTGCTTGGGTGAGAGTTGTTTACCAGACATGCTTGGTATGGGTAGGGACCTACCCAAATCCAGGAGGCAAAGGGCCGATTTCATGGGCAGATCACAGGACCGGCCGCCACTTTCACAGGCTGATTGGTGGAGGGGGGCAGGGCTGCATGACGGACAGTCCTCTCAGCCCATCAGTGGTGAGGGGCAGGGGCAGCAGCCACCTTGCCTGCTCCTCTTTTCTTCCTCTGCTCCCCAGTGGGCTGCAGGGCTGGGCCATGGTAGCCATGAGCACTGGTGGGAGCCAGCATTTTATTTTAAGTAAGTTTTTCCCCCCCATGGATTTTGTGGACATTACTTGATTTTGCAATTTCTCTAAAATCCACATAGCTATGGACCTATTCAGATGTTGCAGATTTCACGATGTTTGCAAAATCTGCAGAATTGCAATTTGAGTAGGTCCCTAACTATGTGGATATTGCTCACTGAGCCACGACTACAGTAGTCAATTAAAGGTCACTTGGCATCTAGAGGAGTTGGTTTCTATCCTCCCAATGCCCACCTCACGCCCTGTCAAGAAAAAACAGTGTCTGTGACTCCAGTGGCTTCTGGTAGACATTTGGTGCCCAAGAACAGTCCCAAAAAAACCCTGGCATTGAAAATAATATACCATGCCAAAAATAATTCCACCTGCACTGAAACCCTGCCTAGCACCATGGCAGATCTCTCCAAGAATAAGGGCAGAGATTATAGCAAGGGTTTAGTGGTTTCTGTTGGGGAATAACTATATAGATTTTCATAGATTTCATAGACGTTAGGGCTGGAAGGGACCTCGGGAGATCATCGAGTCCAGCCCCCTGCCCAAAGGGCAGGAAGTCAGCTGGGGTCATAGGATCCCAGCAAGATAA
>NW_017728886.1:265004574-265006805 GCF_001723895.1 Crocodylus porosus | reverse complement strand
AGGGACCTCGGGAGATCATCGAGTCCAGCCCCCTGCCCAAAGGGCAGGAAGTCAGCTGGGGTCATAGGATCCCAGCAAGATAAGCATCCAATTTATTCTTGAGTGAATATAAAGTGTCTGCAGGAAGAAAATGCATCAAGCCAGTACCTTAGAGTAATCCACTGACATTATATTAAAACTGATGCCCTTGATGTAGCTAGATCTGATGCCAGGTTTGTCAGAACAGTGCTTACATTGTTTAACCAATTCAGATGATAATGCTACTTAACTGGACCATCTAATAAAGATGCAGCTTGCAGGCTAACTTACGGTTGGATCCACAATTACAGTCTTGGAGACAACAGCTAGTCTGTAGTAAACTGGTTCTTCGAGAAGTTGAAATCCAGTGTAGCTCTCATGACCTCTCTTTCATCCCTGCTTTTTTTCTAGTGATTTCTGTAACCATAGGCAATGAATTTCAAAGGAACAGAGGGGGGGTTGAGTGCTGTCAGGTTCTGAATTATGTGCATTTTTTAAGTTTTATATAACATAACATAATTTAGTTTACCTGAGTTTTACTGGGACATCTGCAGAACTAGTTCTGTTTGTTCTAGTAACTTCCCCTCCCTGAGCTTAATTCTAAAAGCTTTAAATATTACTAGTTTATAATAAGCCATCATTATTCTACATGAATAATGGCTGCTGTTGAATATTTTAGTATGCAGTTTACTTAGGGTGTGTACACTATATCTGTGCATGTTTCTAAAGGACTCAACATACCCGTCATTTCCATGCAAACTAATCAAGATTAATTACATAAAGCTCTTTTAAAGTGAATGTAACACTGAGAACATGCGCAGCAGTATTTAAATATATTACAGGGCTAGTATGATTATATTAGAAGAAAGCTTTATAAAAGCAGGAAAAGTTAAGTTTAAGAAAAATCCAAGCATGTTAAAATACAGAAATGCATGGAAATAGTTATGGCAGCAAATTACTACATTGTTACTCCACTTCAAGCAGTTCTTGTTTTTATTTCGGGGGAGCTGATCTGGTGATCTAATCTGCCCGTCACGTTTGGAACAGTTATGGTACTTCCAGAGTACAACTCTTTGTCTTATTCCTTTTTTTTTTATTGCTACTTATTGTCTTGAGCTGCTGAGTGATTGGATAGAGAACAATATGTGCGATATGAAGAAAACTGATTTCAAGTTCAGTAGGTTTATTTTACTGATTTATTTTGTAGTCTTAATGACTGGCAATGTTGCCAATATATGACATGACTCGAAAGTATATAATATCACTGTTTTTGTATCTTAGATTCTGTAGAAATTTACCATCTCTTTTTGGCATTTATTTAAGAAAATCATGTTTCTGTAAATCTTAGTGACTTAGAAATAGAACTCTGTAAAAATTAAGCATCAAAATAATAAATGAATAGTTATTATTTATATGTATGATAGTAGTGTCTAGGGACCCCAGTGAAGATTCAGGGCCCCGTTGTGCCAGATAAAAATGAAATCAGTGTCTAACTTCAATACTTTGTACTAATTAAAGTGTATAGACATTGGTTTCCTTGTATTCCCAGCAGAATAAATGTTTCCTCCTCATTAGAAACATTGGTACAGTGCTACATAGCACAGTGCTTAGAATAGAAATTGGTGCCAACTCCAAAGGGAATTGATGGGTAGCAAGGAGCAAGAAGATGACTAAAAGTGGGTTAAACTAAACGTTTAAGTTGCGTTTTACTTAGTCCTGTGAAATTTGTTCTGCAAGAGAAGGGGGACATCTTGCATGTCAGGACATACTTAACACCTAATTCTTTATGCAGAGTTGTTAGTAAATGTATTGAGCTGGCAATCTAAAGTGCAGAGTTGTTTGGCCAGTTTTATCAATATTATTTAAATGTTCATTTCTCAAGATCTATTTTCATCCCAAAATGAATGTTCAGGACAAATATTCTGTGAATAATAAATGGGCAACAGCTAATCTTTCAGTGTCACTTGGCAAAAGTGACACACATTGAAGCAGTCTAGTTTAGAAATAGCAAATGTATAAATAAATGTGTCTGCTGTGTTAACAATTCTAATATAATAAAAGCCTTACCACTTCCGTCTGTCTGTCTGGAACGCTTCGGGCCAACTGTGCATGCGAGGCCTGGAGCCTTAGGACAAACGGACAGGCAGAGGTGGAGGTGGAGGTGGGGGCTGAGGGGGCCATGCTGTGCTTCCTGCTGCGGGGTGTTGGGGGTG
>NW_017728886.1:264969499-265004501 GCF_001723895.1 Crocodylus porosus | reverse complement strand
AGGGAGTGCCCGTCAGCTGCACCGCATGGTTGTGGAATGGGGGGGTGCCCCCTACGGCCACACCCCCCACACGGGGACTGCCTGCTTGGGTACACGGCCACAGAGTGCTGCTCCAGAAGCCAGTGCGGGAAGTGGCATGGAGCATGGCTGCAGGGTGCCACAAGGGCAACGGGCAGGGGGGCGCAGGTAGCATCCGCCGAATGCAGCACATGTGCACCCTGTGGGGCCTGTGCAGGGGAGGATGGGGCGTGAGGCTGTAGGGTGCCACGTGGGGAAGGGACACGCGAGATGCCTGTAGCGTGTGGCCTGTGCCCCCTGCCCAGTCCCTGCATGACACTCTTTTTCCCCCCCTTCCCATGCAGCACCCTATGGCCGTGTGCCACGCCCCACCTCTGCACTGGGAGCACCTGAAGGCAGGGTGCATGGCTGCAGGGGGCCATGTGGGGAAGGGTCACGTGAGGTGTGGGCAGTGCCCACTACCCGTAACATGCAGAGCGGAGCAACCCCCCCATGCCTGCTCCCTTCGTGGCACCCTGCACCCCCCAACTGCAGCCGCGGTACACACAAGGACGGGGTGCAGCCACAAGAGCAGGGGGTGCATGGGGGTGCTGTAGCACGTGGCTGTGGAGTGGGGCATGCCCCCTATGCCTGCACCCTATGGCTGCATGCCACACACCCTGCACGCCCTCTGTCACATGCCAGGGCCATGCTACACACCATGTGGTTGCAGTCAGCGGGCGCTCCCCTGCACCTCGGCTACTCCCCATGCCATGCACCCCTCCTGCTGCACATCTGCGCACCATGTTCCCCTGTGCCATACCCCAGGGCCAAGCCCCATGCTGTGCAGCTGCAGCCGGCAGGCATAACCCTGCCATGGCCATTCACCACGCTATTCTTTGTGGCCACCCATCCCTCCCTGCATGCCATGCCCCCGTGTGCTCTGCACCAGTCCCTGTGCCACATGGCCATAGCCGGCAGGTACTCTGCATGCCATGCACTGTGGCCACATGACACCCCTCCCCCACAGCCGCACGCCACATCTCTGCATACTCTGCATCACACCCCAGGGTGGCTCACCACATCGCACGGCAACAGCCGGTAGGTGCTATCTGGGCCATGCCCCGTGGCCACATGCCATGCCCCCTGTGTAGTCATGTGCCATGCACCCCCATGTGCCCTGCACTCTGGGACTGCTCCCCATGCCCTGCTCTGCAGCTGTGCGCCACTCCCCCCTTTATGCAGCCACATACTGTGCCTCTCACTTGTGCCTTGCACCACACTCCAGGGCTGCTTCCCATGCCATGTAGCCATCGAGCACTCCCTGTGCCGGGTCCACTCCCCATGCTGCCCGCTATGCCCTGCAGACCCAGAGCAGCAGGGGGTGGGCACAGGGCCAGGTGCTGGTCTCCATCCCTGGCCCTCTCCCCACTCCCCCTCCCATCATTCAGCACGGGCATTTTGCTAGTATAAAATAAAGTTATGGATTGTACAAGTTTATAAATTGATTATTATGAAGATAACTAGTTAAACTCAGAATAGGGATATGATTAGTGTGTGCGTTATGGTGTAATCTTACCGCTTCTTCGCTTTATTTTCTGAATACCTCTCTGAGTCCCATGAAAATTAAATAATCTGTAGCATTCACAAAATTGAAATCAGGCAATCTGTTCTGTAAACTGTTTGTATGGAATTTGAGTAGCTGAATCTTCATTGGCTTTGTACCTAATTGTTTGTATTATCTTTACAAAGCTGCTTATTTGAATTGGTCAAATATTTCACAGTGGAAAAATGAAGGTAGTAAATCTTTTGCCTGAATCAAGACAGTGACTTAAAAGATACAGTCTGTTTTTAGACACTATCCTCATATAAAAAAACCCTTCAGTGAATTTTTCAGTGTCACAGATGAAGTAAACCTTAAAGCTTTAAATTAAATATATTAATGTAACAAATACTTCTTTAGGTTGGAGGAAAAACTAGTGCAGTCTTGGGTGGATTTAAGTAGTGTTTGTTTCTGAGAATAAGTATATATAGTTAAATTATACATTGCTGTGTGCAGCATTTCATATTTTTATCTCCTTATTTAGTTTTTACACTTGCACAAACAATACCCTTTAAAGAACGGTCAGTCTCTTCTTTAAACCAGTATCAAGATGTTGGGACAGGTTTTTATCTTACCATGGTGCTACAGGGTTTGCCACATCACTTTCAGCTTCCTGCTGTTTTATTTCCCAGGTTATGTCCGCGTTGGAAATCAAACCTCTACTCAGCTACCAAGCCTGTGACCTAATCATCCATCCCCTTTTCTTTTTGTAATCTAAGCATTAAGAATTTAAAGCAGACCCACAATGTGACTCTTCTAAACCAGATGCACCACACGTCAGGTCTTACCTCCAGAACTTCAGTATACCTCTCCCACCCTCTCCTGCGTTGGTGTTTAGTACTTAGCTTTGTAACTATCTGCCTCTGCCAGTGTGCCAAGGATATCTTGTTAGGTCTTAACAATAGTAGCAAAGAGGTCTAGGATTGAATGACTCTTAACATTGAATTACTTCCTAGGGTTTGTTTCTCTAGGCCAGATATGTGACAGTTTAGCTAGGCAGCACGGAGAAGCTTTTGCTTGTGCACTGATTCCTGTGCTGTATTTCTTGAAGGATTTCATTACCCAGCACTTGTCACCATTACTTAAAACACATGTAGAGCAACCTAATTTACTAGCATTTATTTAATGTCATGAAGGGCTGAGCTTAGGGGCACGTTGCCCATTGGACGTTATACTAGTGTCCTACTGGGGAACCTGGTGGCTTCCAGGTTGCCAGTCATAATATGTTCACCAGATTCTTTTCCCCCCCAAACTTGTTGTATTCGTAATGGAAGCAATTTCAGTCATACTACTCTGTAGTTTTAGAAATAGAAATTTAGAGGCAGCTTTATAGTATCATCCCATGAGTCAAGGAAATAAAGAAAATAGTTATAAAGAAAACAGTATAAAGGCAGAAGCCTAATCACTTTTGGTTTATTATAGGGAAGAATTTTATGTGATACCCCTTGAGTGCGAGAGTGGAAAAGTAGATAAGAGTAGAGCAACAAAAGCATTTAGGAGTAGACAGTCGTTTATTTTCATCTGAAAGTGCTTGCTCCCCTTCTGCATGCTAGACTGGATGTAGCGAGTGTTGTCAGGAGAGGGCTGCAGTGACTGATCAGCAGTTGCACCTCTTAACCAGGCTGCCATGTCCTTTAACTGATGCTGTGGTGTACAGCCTCTGTATGAAAAGATATGTGGTGGTTCCTTCATGTGCCTGGCACCCTGCACCTGCCCAAGCGTCCTGGCACCGTTCCCCATGGCCAGTCTCACCAGCTCTGGGAGCATGGAACAAGCTGAGCTGAAAAGCACAACCCCCACTCCCCCATCCTATGTGGTACTCTGCCACAGCTGGGCAGACATGCACACTTTTTCAGCCTGGCTCCTTTCCCTGCTCCTCTTATGCTCCCAAAGCTGTGGGGTAGAGGGCACAGGGAATGGTTTGGCACTCAAGTCCAAGCAACTGGAGGAGTAGTTGCAGCAGCATAGGCCATTCTCACCCCTTCAGGTACAGGCAGGGAGCAAGGAGGGAGCAGACTATCGATAGAGTGGGGCACAATGTGGGCCTGCCTGTATTGCCCTCACCTGCACCAAGCTTGGCACTGGTAGCCATTGCCATACCCAGTGGTTTGAAGACCCACTCCCAAGCTCCTCACTCTGCCCTGCCTAGCAGCCCCTGCTGCTGCGTGCACTTGTGCACCACCCCTGCTGTGTTCTCAGGGTGCTCTGCCAACTGTACCAACCCAGGAAATCCTTTTAAAAGTGATGCAGGATACGAGAAGGTAAGCAGTGGCACTGCAAGAAATAAGTCATTAAATGAGGTGCCGCTAAATTCTAAGAAGTTATTGAGGGGTGAGAGCAACTGGCCTAGACAGAAGCATCGCAATACCCCTGTGTAACATAGCTAATGAGAATTCTAGGGAGGAATGGTCATTGAAAGTATACCGAACAACCTTGGGACTAAGTAGGAAGAACTTGCATTCAAAAAGATGTTCGGTGGAAGGAGCCAGTACATGAAAAATCATGTGCAGACTGTTGTTGGTTTTCCTGCCATTAATGCAGTAATATATATTAAATATATCTTTGGAATTCATCCTGAGTTCACACAGTTGCCTTCAGGGTCTTAAGTTATACAACTTAATAAAATTAAAGAAAATTATTGTTTGAAGGAATCTCAGGAGGTCCTATAGTCCAGTGGTCTCCAAAGTGGGGTGTGCAAGACGATCCATTGGCGTGCAGGGAAAAAAAATACTAGAACTTCTATTTATATTTATATAAATATAGATATATTGGGGGTGCATGCTCAAAAATTTCGTACTGATAGGGGTGCGTGTTATATAAATATACATATATTGGGGGTGCATGCTCAAAAGATGTTTACTGATAGCGGTTCGTGATCAAAGAAGTTTGGAGACCACTGCTCTATTCCATTTCTCTGCTCAAAGCAGGACCATTCCCAACTATGTACACGCTGATTAAGGTACTGCAGGGTTTACTAGTGAGTATGAAATTGTATGAAGTTTTAATTCATGACATGGGGTGTGTTCTTTCAGGTATTAGAAGCACGTGCGACAGTTCTGGTTGTTCAGAAGAAGCTCTTTACTCGGAGAAGCCTAGGGCATGGCTGAAATTTTAACATGCAACTTCATCGGTTTTCCTTTCAATTCTCCAAAAGGGAAATGGTTCAAGAACAAGTCTGATAAAGCACAATGCAAGAAGTTGGCATTATTATCTATGTTTGAAGTGAAGTTACTTCATTTTGTTCATTTTCGAACATTTCTAGCCAATAATATTTTAACTGTTTTGCTTAGCTTCAATATAACACCTTAAATTGTGTGGCTGGTACTGCTGCAGTATATTTCTACAATCCAGATAACTTAATGTGAAAAAATTGCCATTTGTTGAGTGTCTCTAACACTTGCAACGAAGGCAAAGGAAAAGTAATGAGATCTGAATCTTGATAATGGCTGTGAAGGAGCAGGTTATTAAATTTTTAAGGGAGAAATGAATTTCATAGCATTGAAATGAGATGTCTAAGGCTATGATCTGCAGTGTAACCTATCTGGGGTCAGTCATACTGCTGAACATATTTAAACCTCAATTGGGGTTCATGGGATAGAAGTTTAGTAATTTTTGTGGCGTTCTACATGGATATGTGTAAAATGTTCAAAAGTTAATGAAGTTGCGGTAGGAAATGACAGAGTTGGTTCAGGTAGTAAATTCACATACTAACAGTAGTTCTGTCCCCCTACCTTATGATGAAAGGTATTGAACCAAAGTATTTCCAGTTTCTCGCATCCTCTAAATATTGTCAAGCTGCCTCTAGTATACCAGTTCTGCTATTAGATTAGAAAAAAATTCTTTGGAAGAAAGGCCAGTATTTTAACTACTTACCCTATTCAATTGGTGTAACAATATATATATTTTTTAAATAAATAAAATGTGATTGATTGAATTATAAATTTTTATAAATTGTCTTCACTATGATGGATTTCATAGACCGTCTTCAGACCTGAAGGATTGAGATGGGGTAGCAGAAACCAAAATACTGAGCTTTATTGAACATGCCTGCACTATATGCATGTGTGTGAGCACTGTCTGGTTATGACTAGGGACGTACCCAAATCGAGGTGGCAGACAGGTGATTTTGTGGGCTGATCACGGCACCAGTGAACATTTTTGCAGGCTTATCACAAAGAGAACCGCCCTAGCACTGACTGGTCAAGGGGCCTTAATGGCCCCACTTCACACTGCTGATTGGCTGTTCCAGTCTTAGCACTGCCCCACCCCACCCAAGCCAAACGCAGCCCCGGCCTAGCCCCTGGCCTCAAGCCCATAGCAGCAGCCTGCCTGCACACAGATCCAGGGGGCCCATGCCCCCCATATTTCCCTGGAGTGTGTGCAGTGTCAGGGAATCTCCCCTGGACAAGCTGTGTGGCTCTGCCCCACAGCCCACCCTGCCCCAGTTGTGCAGCACCTGCCCAACCCCACACCCTGCCTCATCTGCATCCCCCACACCCGTTCTTCCCAACAGACTTACCAGCCAGATGCTGCTCTTCAAGCTGCTGGGCTGCATATTGGCAGTCAGATTGGTATCAACTGATATGGCTGGTTAATAATTGCTATCGGCCCAAAAAATCTTTTATTGGTGCACCCCTAGTCCTAATGCAACTGGAATGCAGATAGTGAAAACACCAACAAAGTAAAGTATACAAGCAGAGAAATGGAAAGAGCAGCAGAATGAATGAAGTCTGCCGGACCCCTCATTGTGCTCTAAGTTTTCGACTAAGGTCTTACATGAGCTCTAGAGAACCTGCTACAATAGGATTTAACCATACCCCCATTACTGCCTTCTTCCATGCCATGCACGTGCTTTGAACCCTGTTGCAGAGTAGAATAAAATCTTCTGGCTAAAGGTCTACTGCATCATTTTGTGGTAGTTGCAACTCCCTGGCAGGGCTGTTGAATGCCAGCAATTTGGGGACTAAGCAGGCAGCTTGATCTTCTTGCCTACTCTTTGCTTCGTTCTAGTGTGTCGATGGGATGTTGAGAAGTATTTGCATTTCTGTCTGAAGAACTGGGAGATTGGACAATAGGGTTTTTAATTAGTCATTGTATACATCTGAAATGATGAGTAGATAGCTAGACACACAACTTCAAACCCAAACAAGAACGAGTAGTCTTTATTTTAGTTTTATCAACTTTGACGTTGTCCTATTTTTTTTTTTAAAAGAGCTACATTTGTTAAAATAATACCATGAAAAATATATCTCCATATGTGCCACAGTTGCTTTTTAATCCGTAATAACTTAGCTGTTTTTCTGTGTAATACCAAGAGGACTGAATTTTCATTATAAAATTAAGATCAGTTAAGGGAGTATTAAGAAAAGGAGGGCTGCTTTAAGTATATATGAACACAAATAAGCATTTTATGCTAGTAAATTGTAATTTTCTTTATAACTTTAATAGCCAACCATATGTTTTTAAACTATTTCTTCAGTTTTTCTTGAGTCCAAACCAACTGTACCCTATCATATTTCAGCTTAAGGCAAGGTTTTATAGCTACATTATAAACTCTTGAAAATAGGGGAGTGGTTTAATGGAAATGTTAATTGTTCCATAACCAGAAATATATATAGCACGTGTTACTGTCATTTAAAACGTATCAAAATTATTGCTTATTTGGTATCTTATAAAAGAGAAAGCATCAGGATCTTAAACAAAAGTCACACTGATTTGCTGATTGAATTTTGATTCAAAACGTGTTTCTTGGTCTTGAAGGGAAGGTTTTTTAGCAATCTTTAATTCCCTGAAACAGCCGTGTATTATGAAGCTTTCAATACTTAATTCTTTGAAAGGCAAAAATTTGAATCCTCTCATTGCCAGTCTTGCTGATTTAGTTGCTTGATTTAATATTTTCTTCAAGTTTCTTCATATTTCTGGGGTACACGTGTGATCTTATCTGAAGAACAGATGTCTCAAATGGTGTTTCTGCATTTTTCTCTCTCTCCTCTATTTCTGGGCTTAACATCTGGATTCTTTCTGTCATTTCCATGGCCAGTTATCATGGTTTTGCGGTTAGAATTGTAGGTAATAATTCTGGTGATTATGTGAATCAGAAGAGAATATATCTCATTCTCCCATAGCTGTACTGGCTTTCCAGGTTGGTGCTAATACCATTTTAAAAACATGTCCAGTCATGTTAATAGTACTTCTATGAGTAGATCCAAGTGTTTTACATACAGGGGTGTAGGTTGTAGCTGTGTTGGTCTAAGGACACAGGCAGACAAGGTTCTTTGCGTGAATCTGGTATCTTTTGTTAGACCAACTTAAATAGTTGGAAAAAAATTTTTTTGCAATCTTTCAGGTTTAAAAACCCTCCGTCAGGCTGAGGAAGTCTCTGCAGTTGGTGTGTGCTCTTCCTAGATGGAATGAATAGTAAAGAAGCCAGAGGCTGAGCTGGTCTCCATGTGAGATGGGCATAGTTTCATAGTTTCTAGGGTCGGAAGGGACCTGAGCAGATCATCTAGTCCAACCCCCTGCCATGACAGGAAAGAGCACTGGGGTCAAACGACCCCAGCAAGGTGTTTATCTAACCTCCTCTTAAAAACCCCCAGGGTAGGAGCCTGCACCACTTCTCTTGGAAGTTGGTCCCAGGCCCTAGCCGCCCTGACTGTGAAGTAGTGCCTCCTGATATCTAACCTAAACCTACCCTCTGCCAGCTTGTGACCATTATTCCTGGTCACTCCTGGTTGTGCTGGGGGGAACAGGGACTCCCCCAGTGCCTGCTGATCCCCCCTGACTAGTTAATAACAGGCCACTAGATCCCCCTCAGCCTTCTCTTCTGGAGGCTGAACAGGTTCAGGTCCCGTTGCCTCTCCTCGTAGGGCCTGCCCTGTTGTCCCCTGATCATGCGAGTGGCCTCCTTTGGACCCTCTCCATGCTGTCCACATCCCTCCTGAAGTGCGGCACCCAGAACTGGACGCAGTACTCCAGCTGCGGCCTGACCAGTACCGCATAGGGCAGTGAGTGAAGAGGTAAATTGAGGAGTCGGTGGGTGAGAGACAGGCTTGGGGTTGGGGGGATGAATGTAGCAGTTAAATAGCAGAGAGGTACCTGGGGAGTCAGATGTCAGGCAAGGTTGTAATTTGTCATAAATCCAATGTCTATATTTAGTCCATGATTTTTAGTGTCCAGGAGATTGATGAAGTAGAGTTCGTAGGCTCGTCTCTGAGAAGTGTTTTGTAAGTTTCCTTTGAGAATTAGAACTGAGAGATTGGAGACAGAGTGGTTTTCTTGTGAGAAATGTGCTCCCAGAGGTCACTGGGTATTTTTGTCTTTGATAGATTTCCGGTATGTGTTCATTCTGGTGTACAGTTGTTGTTTGGTCTCTCCCATGTATTTTCCATCAGGGCATTTGGTGCATTGGATGAGATGTGTTACATTTCTGGAGGTGCAGCTGTAAGATGCAGGGATGCTGATGGCTCTGTTACGGGGTGTAGTAATTGTGGGCGTGGTGGAGATGTGTTGGGAGGTTTTACATTTCTTGTCATGGCATGGTATGGATCTATTTGGTGTTGTTCTGGGATGGTGTTTTACATAGGAACGGAATATAATTGTGCCTTAATATTCCCATCTGTGGATAGGAGAGTGGGGGAGTGACATGGGAGACCACGTGGCATCCCTCTGGCAGAGATCGGCATAGTTATGCATCTCTTGAGACAGTCCAGTGCTTTATGCACTGTGCAACACTGACTCCTTTGCAAGCTAGTATTACTCTGAATATTACTGGGAACATATCAACTGAGTGAGGAAGTTAGCATTTTACTTAGTAACTCTTTGAATAACAGCACTTATTATTTGTATTGCAATAGGTCCTCAAACGACCTAATAAAAAATGAGTGTCCAGTGAGCCAGATGCTCTAGTTCAGTCCATGTCTCAAAGAATTTCCAGTCTAAATCAACAAGGCAAACACTGGGAGGGCAAGCAGAAGTGATTTGACTTTCTCACTGGGGTCTCAGCAGGTCAGCAATAGAGCTGGGAATAGAACCTCTGCTGTTAACAGTTTAGAGCAGTGGTTTTCAACCTATAGTCCATGGACCTCTAGGAGTTCCCAGTCTGTCTGAGAGGTCCATGAAAGATGCATCTGATCAATGAAAACTATATGAATACCCACACTTATCATTCAGATAGGTCTGTATCTTCATTCAAATTTTTTTTAGGAATCCACAAATGAAAAAAGGTTGAAACAACTGCTTTAGTATAAAGACTGCCCTTGTTCCTTGTGTACTGTACAGTGCCCAGTTAGGTCCTTGTAACACCAGTTCTCAATCCAGTGTCTGTTTGCTGGATCATGTTGTCTCTTTTTAAAAAGACTTAACTTTTTAGGGATCTGTAGTTTGTGTAATTTTGCAGATTTGACTACAGGTTGATTAATGACATATAATTGATAATTTCTTTTTGGATATTCTTCTTTGTTTCCAAGTTATCTGGCCTGAAAGTGGTTACAACCTGAACTGAATAGAACATCTTAAAAAACCTCCTCTGAATTTTACAGTTGCTATTTTAACTTTTCCTAGAAGGCTGTTCTTCTTAAATGTTATATCAGTACAGTGTGACCCAATGTGTTTATTAATCTGATATGGAAAGGACTTTTTACATTCAGTGTAGTTCTCAGGCTAAAAAACCCCCCCATGAGAATGATTAGTTCTCTCCTGCAGCAAATATCTGTCTGGAAGGACTGACAATCTGAGCAAGTTTGGTGGAGTCCACCCTTAAACAGTGTGCCATGGGTCTCTGAATCTGAACATAGAATCATAGAAGATTAGAGTTGGAAACATGAATGATTGGTGCCTCCCAAGACTGGGAGGGGGAAGGGGGCACAGTTTGTGGGCGGCAGCGTCATTGGCAAGGTGGCAAGCAGCAACCGCCCACAGAAGCTGGCGGCAGGGTGGGTGGTGACCACTTACAGAAGCTGGCAGCTGCTGCCAATCTGTGGGGGGGGCATGTGTCCCTGCTACGAGTCACCTATGGTTGGAAAGGACCTCAGGAAGTCGCATCTAGCCTGGTTGAAGCATGACCTTCCCCATCTAGATCATCCCAGCCAAGGCTTTGTCTAGTCAGGTCTTAAAAAACTCCAAGGATGCCACAACCTCTCTAAGTAACTTGTTCCGATGTTTTAGTACCCTCCTAGTGAAAGAGTTTTTCCTAATATGGAACTTAAACTTGCTGCAGCTTGAGTCCATCATTCCTTCTGTCACCTGCCACCACGGAGAACAGTTCAACTCCATCCTTGTTGGAGCCACACTTCAGGTAGTTGAAGGCTGCAATTAAATCCCTTCTGTCTTCTCATTTCCAGTCTAAATAAGCCCGGTTCCCTCAGCCCCCTAACCATTTCTGTTGCCCTTCACTGGACTTTCTCTGATTTGTCCACATTCTTTCTGTAGTGGGGGCCCCAAAACAGAACACAGGACTCCAGATGTGGCCTCAACAGTGCTGACTAGAGGGGAATAATCACTTCCTTAGATCTGCTGGCAATGCTCCTACCAATGCAGCCCAGTATGCCATTAGCCTTTTTGGCAACAAGGGCACATTGCTGCCTTATGTTCAGCTTACTGTCCACTGTAACCCCCAGGTCCTTTTCTGTCAGTCCCCAGCCTGTACTAGCGCATGGGATTGTTGTGTCCTAAGTGCAGGACTTTACACCTGTTCTTGTTGAACCTCATGAGATTTCTTTTGGCCCAGTCCTTCAGTTTGTCTAGGTCTCTCCGAATCCTAGCTCTGCCTTCCAAGATACTTACTTCTCCCCCAAGTTTGGAGTCATCTGCAAACTTGCTGAGAGTGCACTCCCTCCCATCTTCCAGGTCATTTTTGAAAATATTGAACAAAGCCTGGACAAAAATAGATCAAATCCACTTGATATCAGCTGCCAGCTAGACATTGAACCATTTAATGCTACCCTGGGAGCCTGATGATACAGCCAGTTCTTTTATCCAGTTTACAGTTCGTTCATCCAACCTGGACTTCCTTAGCTTGCCTGCAAGAATGTTGTGAGAGACCATATCAAAAGCCTTGCTAAAATGAAGATGCACCACATCCACTGCTTTCTCCACATCCACAGAGCCAGTCTTCTGATCATAGAAGGCAATCAGGTTGGTCAGGCATGACTTGATAAATCTGTGCTGATTGTTCCTGGCGGATCCTGCCCATCAATTTCTTGAGTATGTCCAAATCCAATTTTCTGAAGTCCAGAGTCCTTCCTCTGCTGCTCTCCTTCCTGCCTTTTCTCAGGATCCCAAACTCAGTCATCTTGTGGTCACCGCTGCCTACATTGCCATCCATCACTACTTTTCCCACCAAGCCTTCCCTGTTTGTGAGCAGCAGGTCAAGAAGAGCTGGCCCCTAGTTGGCCAGGAAGTTGTCTCCAACACTCTCCAAAACCTTCCTGTATTGCCTGTGCATTGCTATATCACCCTCGCAGCAGATGTCAGGGTGATTGAAGTCCCCCATGAGAACTACCTCATCTACCTCATCCTCTGATCTGGTGCGCTATAGCAGCCCCCTACCACATCACCCTTGTTGCTCTCCCCTCCGACCTTAACCCAGAGACTTTCAACGGGCCTGTCTCCGGTTTTGTACAGTTGTTTTACATACAGCATAACTCTGCCTCTTCTCTCCTGCCTCCCTTCCTGAACAGTTTGGACTCATCCATGACAGTGCTTCAGGCATGTGAGCTCCCACCAAGTCTCTGTTATCCCAGTCATGTCCTAGTTCCGTGACTGCGTCTTCCTGCTTGTCTCCCAGGCTCTGTGGATTTGTGTACAGACACCTGAGCTAACTAGCTGATTGCCCTGATTTTTCAGGAAGAACAAGAAGGCCTCCTCTGTTGCCCCCTCCTGCTTGCTGCTTGTGCTTGTTCTGGGTCACCCACTTCCCTACTTACCTCAGGCATTTGATTTCCATCCCCTGGCGAACCTAGTTAAAAGCCCTCCTCACCAAGTTAGTTAGCCAGACTGGAAAGATGCTTTTCCCTCTCTTCAGCAGGTGGATATCTCTTCCTAACGTTCCTTCTTGGAACAGCATCCCATGGTCGAAGAAGCCAAAGTCCTCCATACAATGCCATCTGCACAGCCATGAATTGATCTGCAAGATGCATCTACTCGTGCTGGACCCTTCTCCTTGACCTGAAGGATCAAGGGGAACACCACCTGAGCCCTTATCCCTTGCACCCAGAGCCCTGTAGGCGCTTTTCATCTGCTCAGGATCACCCCTGGCAGTGTCATGGGTGCCCACATGAATGAGCGGCATGGGGTAGTAATGGCAGAGCTGGATGCGTCTTGATAATCCTTCCATGACATCTCAAATCTGGGCTCCAGGAAAGCAGCAGACCTTCTGAGACAGCAGGTCAGGCTGGCAGATGGCTCTCTCTGTCTCCCACAGAAGGGAGTCTCCAACCACCACCACCTGTGGCTTTCTCTTTGTGGCGGTGGTCTTGATCCTTGCAAGCTTGGGGGTGCCTGGCCTGACCTGGCCTCTTCCACCAATGGAGCATGCTCCTCCTCCTCTGTTGCTAGGGCTCCATCTCTGTTCTCTAGGCAGACTGCTGCATGTGGAGATGAAGACTTTTGCTTACTGCCAGAGGTTGCAAGCTTCCAACTTCCACCTTCCTAGGAGTCCAGGTCCTCTTCCTTCTCTAGTGCTACCTCTGGCAGTCCTTTGTCTGCAGTCCTAGGGGTCTCCTTCAGCATTGAATTGATGAAGCCCTCATGGCAAAGGATGCTTTGGGGCCTCGCCACCTCTTCCTGTAAGTCTCTTACTTGCTTCCTGAGGGACACCACCAGGAGGCACCTCTCACATCACAGGCACTCCCTGACCTGCCTGTCACTGGAAGGACCCTGCAGGCTCCAGAGCAGGAAACCAGGACCTGGTTGGAAGCCTCAATGGTGAGCGGTCCTCTCCTGGTGCAGGCCCGGGATGAGCTGGCAGTGGCTCCTGCATCTGTAGTTTGTATAAAGGAACAGGGAATAGTGTCGATATGAAGATAAGAAAGGGTTTGCTTGTAGCTGTCTGTTAACATACTGGAAAGAGATCGGGGAGTCATTGTGGGGAGTTAGCGAAAACTCAGTGCTCAGCAGCCGTCAGAAAGGCAAACAAAGCTGTAGGGATTATTAAGAAGTGGGGTGTAAGTAAAATGGAAAGTATCATTATGCCCCTTTATAAATCCATGGTGCATCCACACCTTGAATACTGTGCCCCGTTCTGGTTCTCACACCTCAAAAAGGATATTGGAGAACTAGAGGAGGTCTAGAGAAGGGTAGCAAGGATGATTAGTGCTATAGAGGGGCTTCCAGATGAGGAGAAACTAAAGTGGGTAGGCTGTTCAGTTCAGAAAAGAAGCGCTTGACTGGAGGCACGATAAAGATTTACAAAATACTAAATGGTGAAGAGAAAATAAATAGGGATTTATTATTTAGTCTGTCACAGTACAAGAACTAGGGGTCATAAAATGAAGCTAGTAGGTAGTGAGTTTAAAGCTATCCAAAGGAAGTTCTTTTTCACACAACGTGTCATTAAAGGGTGGAGCTCATCATCACCAGATGTTGTGGGAGCTGCTAGTTTAACCCGATTCAAAAGGGATTAGACACATTCCTGGAGGAAAGGGGCATCAGCAGCTATTGAGTTGGGATAGAGCCTGTGGATCAGAACTTCCTAGACCCTAAGTGCTGGAGGCTGCAAGGGAGAGGAACAGCGGAAATAACCCTGGTCATTGTGTTTGCCTTGCTCTCCCTCTCTGCAGCCACTCTGCCACTGTGACATCTGGGCAAGATGGACTGACCCAGTAAATGGCAGTTCTTATGGTCGTAAAAACTTAAAATAGTTCCCTACACTGGTTCCCTGTGCTCGCTTTTAAAGAACAAAACCTCAAGACGTGAAAACTGCTACACAGGCTTGCCTCTAGAGGCTTTTTTCTGTTCCTGTAAACTCCATGCTGTAATGCACAAAGCATTGTTTAAGTGCCTTACTGCTGTATGAGGGTCACACCGGGCTAATAATTATAGATAGCAACTTTCATTTGAAAATTTCAAATCAATATACTAATTTTCTTGTCTAACTAAATGTATGTGAGCTGGGCTAAGTCTCATCCCTCTTCTACAGGTCAGTAAATAAACAATGGAACAAATTCAGATTTTCTAGCACTGAGGGCAACATTTCTTCTTGACACTAAAATCGAGTAAAGGTATCAGAATCTGGCCCTAAGTTACATGTCCCAAGTTTGTCAGCTAGGAGTAGACCCCCGATGTCCTTTACTCTTCTTCTTTCTACACAGGACTGCTTCTTAAGAGCATGCATTCTTCTCACGTATCACAATTCACCGTTTGCTTAGGAACAGCTTTTGATTTTCATCCCTTCCTCAACCCAAATACCTGCAGCAACAAAAAGAAAAGCAGGTACTCTGTCCTACATATTTTCCTACACTTTTGTCACTTGTACTTTTTGCATTTTATTTTTCAAATGCTTTCAAAGCTTACATAGATTTCTAAAATCACCATCTCCTATAAAGCATAGCATGCAGGGCTATGCACCGCTATGTATTGTTCTCTGGAATTGGTGACTCATTGCCACTTAACAAAGAAGTAAAAACATTGGTATAAATGAGGGACTGTATCTGTAGGACCTAGCTAGTTTAGCAAGCGGTGACAGTGTGAGTTTGGATAAATAGGAAGAAATGGCTGGGATTATTTTGGTTTCTGCAACTGAGAGCATATATCTCTTTTGTATTACTTGGGTTTGCAAACTGCAGATTATGAATGATATTCATCTTCTCATAGCTGAGTAGCGAGGAAGCAATTTTTTTTCTTTCAGGTGCAGACTTGACACAGTGATCTTGGGCTTTCATCTCCAGACTTAACAGCTCTAATGTGGTATGCATGGGGCTGCTCTTAAAGACCACTGTAAAGCTCAGCTAGTGCAGAGTACAGCTGGCCAGTTCGCTCTACAGCATTTGATGGAGGCACGAAATTCTCCTTCTTAGTAATTGCTGGCTTCCTTTTGTTTTTGGCTGAAGAGCAAGGTGGGGGTTTTCACTGTCCAATTCTAAATTATTTCAGTCCTGACTGTCTTGTTTCTCTTCCTGAAATAACATAATGGTTCCAGTCACAGCTTAGTATTTGACTTGGTGGTGTAAAGAGGAGGCCTTGATAATGGAGCACCTCTTAAGTGTCTCTTTCTGCCAGCGGTCCAGTAGGGCTCAGCTTCGATTTTTGCGTTCCCCGGCTGATGCAGAGAACACTTCCAGATTAGTTACGAATCTCGACAGAATTTAGTGCCCGGCCTGGGGTCTGGAAATGTAGTCAAACTAAAGCTTATGAACCTAAGTAGGTTTTGCTTATGAACCTAAGTAGGTTCAAAATGGCTGGAATCGCAGGTCTTTTTGAGGGGCTTGGGTTAATTGAGACCAAGAGGAAGCTGAAAGAAAGGAGTCGTGTTTGTAGCAGAAAAAGCTTTTGTGAGTGGTTTGAAGAGACTTGGCTGCTAGTCTCCTTGGATATTGTGCGCGTGTGGTATCAAATACAGATAATGCTTACAGCTTTAGGTAGGGGCTGGATGAATGGCAGTACATTGAAAAGAAGCATCTTGAAGAATCTGGTAAATATCTGAACAAGTGTTTATTTAGGATTTGCCATAAAGGTTTTTATAGTTTCATGAATCAGCACAAAATTGAGGTGCAACCAAAATAATTTCATTTTCTCTTTCTTTTTTTCTTCCCCTTTTTAGAATATGACAGATACCTAGCATCTAGTAAAACCATGGCAGCGGCTTACCTTGATCCAAATTTAAACCATACTCCAAGTTCAAGTGCAAAGACTCACCTTAGTACTGGGATGGAGCGTTCTCCAGGGGCCATGGAACGAGTCCTTAAAGTCTTCCATTATTTTGAAAGTAGCAGTGAACCAATGACGTGGGCCAGCATTATCCGACACGGAGATGCTACAGATGTCCGAGTGAGTTCCTTTTTAACATTCTTACGACTGATGCTGGTGTGTGTTAGCCTTGCACGCAAGTGTGACGAGATAATTCTAGAAGCCAGTAACACAGATGTTCTGCAGTTTATTTTAAAATCTTTATCCAGCACATGCTGTGAGTCATATCAGGCAAAGCTTTAATTTCTTAGAGCAATTTTCTCAAAGAAATGACAGTTGTAGAAATTGTACATTAACTTGACAGGGCTGTTGACATTAATTTAGTTCTCATTTTTTGTTGTATAAAGACTTAAAAATGGGAGCAGAGCGACTGGACTATATTCTACCTGCTTAAATGATCTTTCAGCTGTATTTCCAAAAAGGCAGTGCGATGAATGAGCATGACATTTAAGGAAGCATCAAAAAAAAAGCTGGGCCATTAAATTATTTATTTCAAAGAGGATGGTAAAACAGAAGCAGCCGACCCACAGGGAAAGCACAGAGAAATAATCTAATATTGAGGCTGTTCTTTACAGTGTACAGGAAAATTGTTTTCCTCTTCAAGGATTTAATTCTGTTGGGTTAAATTAGAAGGAAGTAGAAGGGGACTGTCTCAGTGGACAAAAGAACAAATGTCTCTTGTTTTGTTTCAGCTTTTCCTCCAGGGACTCAACTTTCTGCTTGTTTTTTTTTTTTTTTCATTTCTCTACTTCCACTTTTGTTTCTACTATTTCTGTTCCTATTTCTGCTTTAAATGAAATATAACTATGAGCTCCTGAAGGAAGGCAGTATTTTGAAGGGGAAATTCTGGAGACTTGGATTCTAACTGCCACTGACTATTATCTGCACAAGAGAAAGCTGTTTTAACGGCAGCAAAATGTGAAGTCTTGAATTCCCACTCCTCTTTTCCAGCTGTTTATCCTATTCGGAAAGAATTAAACATATTTCCAAGGGAGGGTAAACCTTGCCGGAGTGGTCATTGATTTGTGAAATATGCAAAGTTCCAGTAGCCATCATGGTCCAGAGAATATGCTCGATAATATCTTGTTTTGGGCTATGTGTGTAGTTGGGAGAACTGTCAGACGAGCTTACAGGAACAGAATGCCCTTTCTCTAATCTTTTATTGGACCAACAAGATTTTTGCCAAAAAAAATTATTTAATTGCTTTAAAAGCTTTCCAGCACAAACACTCTTCATCAGGCATTGGAGAAAAGATTGTAAAAGTTCTCCTGCTTTGTCTAGTCTGACCTCTTTCCTAAACACAGTTGATCAGGTAAACCATATTACCAAAAGGATCCTGGGAGTTCCTGTGGCAGTTACCGAGGGAAATCCTTTTAATCTTTTCAGCAGCATGTTTTGACGTGACTGGGCTCTTGGGACATCAAGGCAACCATGTCTTTCAGTTGCCTTCATGCCACCAGCAGAATGGCCCGGCTGCCGGCAACAGGGGTCCGCCACCCCTCTCAAGTTTAATTCAAACAAGTAGGCATCTCATGTTCAGAGGCACCTTGAAAAGTAGCTGAGTTATAAGTACAGAAGTCAGTGTCAGCCATCCATATTTTTGCATGGGCTTCTGGAATCGCTTTTTGAGATTTGTCCCTTCAAAAATATAACTGATTTCTGTCCACCTTTATCATACCAACGTGTTCAGGCACAACCTTGGCCCGCTGATGATTACCAAACCTGCTACAGCCAAAGTAGATCTCAGTTGCTTACCTCTTTCAACACCAGGAGTCTGTATGCAGTTGTTTAATTTTTCTAGGCTCTTTTTCTACGAGACAAAAAACTTTTTGTCCTCTCAAATGAAAGCTGAGATTCTTCTTTACATTTCTCATTTCCTACATCAGAAATGCCTGTGGTTGTGGCCTTTGCAGTATCCAAAACTAACTTTGGCAGTTTAAGGGTAAGTTTTTATGACTATTATAAATGCAAATTCATCATTTTTATTTTATAAAAGCTAAACAATGGTAAAGGTGAGCTCAAGAAAAAGAGAGGTTCTCAATTGTGTATTGGGGTATACTGTAATTTTTATATTTTTCCTGGGCCCAGTTGCAGCCGATTGCTTTGAATGCTTGTTTCTGAGAGAATTATTTTTCCCTGCATGGACCTTTTTAGCCAAGAAGGGGAAGTGTACCTTGGACAAAGGACAGGCTACTGAAATGCTTTGTTCGTGTTCCCAAAAAATAAATACGAAATTTTGAATCTTTACAGAAACCGGGACAATTTCTCTGTAAGCTTTAATGTTGTGGAAATGAGTGTGTGCTGTACACTAATGATCCAGTACCGATGCATTACCATATTTATGTTAGATGCTACAAATCATTATTGGCACAAAAGTTTACATTCCATTAACATTACTGGTGTTATTTTGAGATGAACAACTGAAAATGAAAACAAAACCACTAGATTTTCTGCAGTCTGGATGTTCTCACCTTTTATATGGAAGACATGGAAGCTACATTAGAACCTCCACATGCAAAAAAGGAGCAGTTTCATTTGTTTCAAGTGCTGCTTCTTGAGGCAGTTGTGCCCGTTTTTGTTAGTCTTCACCTGGCAGCCTGGTTTCTGGGATCTTGCCTGGGATCCTTTCCCCTTTTCAAAGGTAGCCTCCATTCTGCTAGTAAAGAGAAAACATTGGTAAATGCACTACTATCACAGAGAGGTTGGGTTCCTAGTTCATGATGTTCCTGCAAAGCATGACTAGGGTAGGGCAAGGGGGGCACCAGCCCTGGATGCCATCACTGCCAAACAGGGTTCACAGAACCAAGCCCAGCCCTGGCCCCAGTAAGGCAGTGTGCAGGGAGCCAGACTCTCAGATGAGCCCCTCCTTTGCTTGCCCCTGCTCAGACCTCCCCTTCTTCCCTTTTGTGCCACAGTAGCTTTCAGGCGTTTGGCACAAGAATCCCCCCATCCCTGTCTAGAGCACAAAAATCACTAGTTATGCCTTTGATATTTCCTCATTTGAATATTTCTGGGTTCCCCTTAGCCACGATGAGGGTGTTTGGCTGCCCTTGCAGCTTTCCACATTCCAGCAGGAACATAACTTTTTTCTCATCCCTCTGTAACTTTTTCTTCATTACTGTAAATAATGAGGGACTTGATGTCAGTCTTTGCCAAATTCATGGATTCTCCCTTTTAACTATACAAAACATGTTCTTACTGTTTTTCTTATTGAAGTCTGTTTTTTTGGCCATACCCATATGAATCCCTACGCTGTATTCTTATTGCTAAAACCAATAGTCTGGTTAAATTGTACTAGTCATCCTTTTTAATTGTAGGGAAGCTATTGTATTTCACTCCCCATTGCGTTTTCCAGACCCCATGATTTAATGGGTTTGGTTGTGTTGCACAGGTGGGTATGAAATAAGCCAGTATTATTTACCTAGACAGAACCAAATCGTTTCATTTTTCCACTTATGTTTATCCTAAGGAAAATAAATATCAAGTCATTTCAGTTGCAAGTTTTGTATCGTAGCCCACAATTACAATGCCAGACTTCTGGTAAGAGCAAATGAGAGTAGCTGGCATTTACTTAATCAGTTTTAATAATAATAATCAAATATATCTGCATTTCTAGCATTGCCTACATAAATATAAAATGGCATCTCTCTAGACTTTGTGGCCAGTTGTCTTGCTAGACTTTTAGTCCTTCAGGCGGGCCATCTTTAGTCCCCGGCATGACAAAAGAACCGTCTGTAGGAGAAGAGTAGCTGCTTCAGGACTTATGTCTGGAATGTGTCTGTTGAAATTTTGTAAAGCTGGAGCTTGCAGCTCTATGCATATG
Source organism: Crocodylus porosus (assembly GCF_001723895.1). Classification (NCBI taxonomy): domain Eukaryota; kingdom Metazoa; phylum Chordata; order Crocodylia; family Crocodylidae; genus Crocodylus; species Crocodylus porosus. Next base: position 264,984,177 of record NW_017728886.1, on the reverse strand, counting down.
TCTACACAGCATTATTTTCTTGTTTCTGGAGCCTGATCAGAGGCTTGTTTGAGGCTGGTAATTCAATCCTCCTCATTACTGCTTCCCAGTCCTCCCCCAGGGTTTGCTACTGCGTGCCCATCTACAGAAAGCATCTCCAGAGCTGGTTAAGAAGGTTAACCCTCCCCAAAGGCATATGTCTAGTGATACTCACAAATAGATTCTTACTCCTGCTGGGCAGATTTAAAGGTATTTCGCAGCTGTCCTTCAGGCCCCTGGCACACTTTCATTTAATGGAACAATGGGATCTGATCCCCAGTCCCAACAATCGTGCCTCCTGCCATGCACACATTAGGATCAGGGATTAAATTCAAATTGCACAATTACTGTTTGCCAGTACTGGGGGATCCCAAGATCTTTTCCCCCCAACCCAAAGCCTTGGCCCGGGACTGACAGTCGGCTGATTCTTGGCCCCATGCATTCAGTAAATTTGGAATGGCTTATTTTTATGGCTTATTTGCACCTTAAATAACTTGCATGTGTACTACCCTTTTCACTTATGCTGCAGATAACACACTTAATGTATAACGGAGGCCTAAGGGACTTCCAGAGACCCATTCTTCAGCTGTATGCCCCTTGGAACTGAACTAACTTAAGGGATCATTCCAGAACCCAGACAAGCCCCCCAAAAAGGTTTGTTTAGAGTAAAGAAACTATAGTTCTCTTAGATCAGTGGCTGTCAACTGGGGGTACACATACCCCTAGGGATACTTAAAAAGATTGTAGGAGGTACACAGAACGAATGAGAAAAAATTACTAGAGGTGCACCAACATAAGGAAACCCAACTGTATCGGCAATAGGCTTTTTTTGGCGGATGTGGTTGATAAATGCCCCGTACACGTGCGCAGCGGGGGACTGAGACGCAAGCGACTTGGTGGGGGGGCAGCTCCCACTGCTCTACGCACCCCGGGAGGGCATGGGGGCATGTGGCCCCAGGTCTGCATGTGGGGCAAAGGCAGGCTGCCACTGTGGGCTGGAGCCAGGGTAGCACTGGGCCAGGACTATGCTCAGGGTGGGCAGCAGCAGTGCTGGGAGTGGAGGCTATGGTGAATTTGGGGATGGCTGCAGCTCCCCCCACAGCCCCCCTCACAGTGGCCACTGCTGGCCCAACCCCCACAATGGGAAGAGCCCAGCACCATCCCAGCCCAGCCTCAGCCCACAGCGGCCGCCTGCCCTCGCCCCACATGCAGATCCGGGAGCACATGCCCCCATACTCTCCCGGGGTGCGTGAGGTGGCAGGAGCCACGGCTCCGTCCTGCACCCGGCCCCAGCTGTGCAGCACCTGCCCCTGTGTCAGCCACACTCCCTCCCTCACCACAGGGGCCTCCAGCTGCCCCCCCCACCCTTTCCCTTTCCCTTGCAACAGACTTGCCAGCTGGACTATGATATATAATATGCATATGTTAATAATGAATTTAATGTTAATTAGTGTAGCCTACCTTATATCACATAATTCGTAACATTAAAAACAATAAAAAGTAAGAAGGGGTACATGAGCTGAAACTTTGAGACAGAAGGCATACACTTGTTAAAAAAGGTTGAAACCCCCTGCCTTAGGTCACAAGTGTCTTTGAGCACTTGCCGTCTCAGGGGACTCGCTTAAATACGATGGGCCCATCCATAGCTGAGATTCTTGGAGCAGAGTACTAAGTCTCTTCATGAGGGACCAGTGCGTGATGCAGCAAAAGATGGTGACATTACCAGAGTCTCATCTGTATTCAGGAGAGAGGATCATGCTCATGTTAGGAGACAGACACACACACATTGATTGCCTCTGCATCATCTCACCCAGAGTTAACCTGCTGACTTATCTGGAAACCTGAAATGAAAGATGCTACTAAAAGAATAGAGAAGCCCTTGGCTAGGTGCCCTCTGCTTCACAGAGGACTTGAGAAACCTTTCCAGAAAGGTGAAAAATGCAAGTCAGATACTGAAGGCTGTATTTGGTCAGGACAGGTCTTTGGCAAATGTTTGCGAAGGTGGTGGCAACTGTATACAGTATCCTGCAATATAAGAGCCTGCTAGATGGAAAAGAGACTGTTTTCCTGCAGAGCCCTAGTTACTCCCGTGGCTCACATGCTTCATGTAGACTGGGAACCTCTTTATTTTATACAGAAATGAGCACACTGCTGGTTTAACATATAAAACAACTTTGTCATTTCAAAGCCTTGGATGTGGCTTTTTCTAGCTGGTTCATGTTGAAATGAAGTTGTGTTCTGAAAAGTGACTGTAAAAACGGTATTATAGGGTTCTGTGTCTCTGCGTTTCAATTATGTTTCTGTAACTTCCAGACCTTGAAACACAGCTAAGAATAGAGGCCAATCTTTTGTTCTCCTTCCTCCAAGCTCGTAATAAAGGTAGCACTACTTAAGGGTTTTGTTTAGCTACTATGGCACATCTAGGGTAGGGGTGGGCAAAATGTGACCCGCAGGCTGGATGTGGCCCCGAGACCATTCTATCTGGCCCCCAGGGCCACTAAAAATTTAGAAAACGAAGATTAATTTGCCCTGGGCTGCCTGTCATGCGGCCCTCGATGGCTTGCCAAAACTTAGTAAGCGGCTCTCTGCCCAAAATAATTACCTACCCCTGATCTAGGGGCACCAATCATGATCAAAAACAGATTCTGTACACTTGCATTGTGTTTCTCTGCACCTGGCTTGTTATTTATGGAGCAGTTGACTGAACCTTAGTAATACTGTGAGTGTGTGTGTAACACATTCTTGTGTGTGTGTGTGTGTACATACACATGCAAATGAATGTGTGTGTGTATTTGTGTGTGTGTGTAAATATATTTGTATGTGTGTACACACACACACACATAGCAGCAGTCTCCAACCTTTTAAAGTAGAAGATCACTTTTTGAATTAAAATGCAGCCCAGGATCTACTGTGTGCCAGGCTACCAGGACACACACAGGGTGCTTGAGGATCACCAGCTCAATGTTGGTAGCTTTGGCTTCAGCAAGGATCCAGGTGTTTGTGAGGCAATCTTCCCATTTGATGTGGAGGATTTTCTGGAGACATTGTTTGTGTTACCTCCAGGCTATTGATGGTGACGACCCACATTTCACATCCATAAAGGAGAGTGGGGATGATGACTGCATTGTAGACTTGGATCTTAATGTTTTTCGAGAGATTGCGATGAATGAATTCATCCTGAAGCTATTTCCCAAGAGAGACGCTTGCACATAAGATCCTGTGCTGGATCTCTTCATCAATGCTCACTCTCTGAGAGGTGGCTACCGAGGCAAGGGACGTGCTCAACTACCTCCAGGGTCTTTCTCCCGATGTGGGGGGAGAGGCCATCATAATCATAGCCTGGGACAAGTGCCAGCAGGCCCAGAAAGCCCAGAAGTCTGTTGCCCAGGAGGGGGTGTCTTCTTTTCCTGTGACCTACAGTCCCTCTCTTTGGTCCCTGCAGTTTCTCCTGGCCTCTAACATTTACCGTATAGATCTCCCTTAACTCCCAGCTTTTCCTTCCTTTAATAGACCCTCCTTAATTCAATGTCACTGCCTTAGCCAGCCACTTCCTTGGCTGCAGGCTCCCTGACCTCCTCCATCTCTGGTTGTGACCATCCTGGCCTTCGGTCCTTAAACCCTGGCCCCTCTCCTAAGCCAGTTGAGAACTTTGTCTCTGGCTGTGGCCCTCCTCAGCCTTCATCCCATCTGGGCCTTGGCCCCACCGCTGGGCCAGGGAGACCTTCGGGCTCCCTGGCCCTGTTACCATTTCCCCCTCCTGGGCTACAACCCCCTGGGCTCCCTGGCCCTGCTGACACTTGCCCCCTCCTGGGCTAGAAACCTCCAGGTTTATAGCAGAGTTCAAAAAAGAAAACTTAGTGTTGCTGTCTAATCCTTTTGAGAGATGCTTTTTTCTCTCCTGTTGCTACCTGAATGCCATCCAATATAAAGAGGACTCTCCTACACCTTTTCAGATCCCTTTTGTCCTGAAAGAGCATGCTGAAGTGTAGGAACATGGATAATTAGGCAGTTTTCAAATTTGCATCTTTGCTTTTCTTCGTAGTACCCTTCACTTTGATATTTATTGCTTTTTCGTTGTTTTTCTTACCTTCTGTTCTTTCCCCCAGCCTCCCACCTGGTTCCCAAACTCTGCCCTTCCATTGTTCCTCCTGGTCTGCCTCCACTTGCTTTCTTGACCATCTCCTACAAAGTCTGTGTTCTTCCATTGTTTCTTGGTTAGCTCTCCTCACAATACCTTCATTCCCCCAAGTCTTTTCTGTTTTTGGCTCTTGAGCCCTTCCTTGGGTATTTCTATACATGGGCTTGATTATTATATTGCATTCTGTCCAAGGCCACAGAAGTCCTAACAAGGTCCTATGGCACAATTTACAGAGATGGACTGGACAGAGGCTTTAGTGCATCAAGAGTCAGCTCTACAGGGCAGGAGAACACCCATGGTGTTACGTAATTATGCTTACGAAGTAGTGGGCTTCGTTCTGTTGGCAATCATGCAGTACTTGGGAAAGAGCTTCAGCGAACAGAAGACTTCTTGGGCGTCCACTGAGAATGAACTCGAGCCTTTCATCGTTAGCAGCATCGGAATGCAAACAGAATCAAATCCACGGGTTTTATTAGGCATTGCTAAGAACTAGGTCATCTCCTGCAAAGGCCAGGTCTGTCTGGAACTTGTTTCTGCTTATTCTCACTGACACATCTATTGTTGAGACCATGGAGCTAATTTTGATTAGCAGGAATAACCAATGTAACAGTGATTTGTTATGCTAGCTAAATATGGGCATTGTTCTTGAGCATCACTGTCAACTAGCTAGATATCTGGCACTGTCTGCTCTTTTCTTTATAGTTGTTTGATTTTTATCCTTTTCTTCAGCACGTACCCACGTTATGGACTAGTACCAGAACCAAAGGATGGGCTTATAGGCAATATATACTTGCCTGCTAAGATTCCTAGAAATAGCCCTATGAATATAGCTAAAAAGTCTTTTGTATAAAAGTAGCTGTAAATAGTCTCTATTTGTACCACAATCATCTAGTTAACTGCAACTAATGAACAAAAATAATTTCGGTGTGTGGAGCACCTTTTCTTTGGTTGGTGTAGTCTGCTGAAATAATTGGCTGAAAAGCAAAATGCAAAATATGTTGATTAAAGGAATAAAAAAATGAATAGCGCTACCGTGACCAAGTCCAAGTACAGAGAGCATGAATAAGCATTCCAGGGTTCTGCATTTTCAGTTATTTAAAATCTGACTAATTTTGGCACAATTAAGCTTGTAACTTAAACTTCCAGTATGAAAACCCGGTACATTAGTCATTGGAAATGTTAATACTTAGCACTTGCATAAGCACTTGCGTGAAGTGTTGCACAAACAGTAACATTTGCAGTGACCGTGTGTGGGAGGTATGTCCCTGTTCCTAGGCTGGAAACCTTGCTAGACCCAGGTCACCAACAGGTCACCAAGCAGAGCACCGTTTTTGTCTCTGAGCTCATTTAAAAAAAAAACAAAAGTGGATGCACTTGACCCCCAGACGATTGAAGACATTTGTTGGCTGTGGTTAGATTTGAAAATAACTGAAGTCACAGCTTATTTCCGACTGTTCTAGTCTCTGCTCTACAGTTGTTAAGCTGTTAAACTGTTTGTCTGGAAAACCCTGATTAAATATTCTAATCACTATTAGGAGGAGTGCCTCTGGCAAGGCTTTCCAATTTGGGAAGCCCCTTGTGCGCATGAAAGACAGAAAAGCTGTCATCCATACAGGAGTTAGGGCAGATGCTTTGTCTGCCTTGGAAACTGCCTCTAGATAGTTTTGCAGAATCCCAGGACTTTCTCTGCATTGGTCGCCAAGGTTAAGAGTTGAGCACAGTGAGCCAAATTATGGTCACTGTGCCAGTAAAGCTCTTGGAGATAAATCTTTGAATGCTCTGAAACACTAGCAAGACAAAACAAAACACAGCCGATCTAACTCTGTGGGTGCTGAGTGTACGGTCCCCGTTTGGTCGGGGGACAGGTTGTCGCGTGGTGTCAGTTCCTGTAACCAGTGGACGCACACAGATTTACATTGATCAGAAAAGCTGTCATCCATACAGAAGTTAGGACAGACGCATTGTCTGGCATGGAAACTGCCGCTAGATAGCTCTCCAGAGCCCCAGGACTTTCTCTGCATTGGTTGCCAAGGTTAAGACACTGATCCAGCACGAAATACTTGATTTGTAAAGAACGAATGTATTTTTTTTTAGCCTACCAAGGTTGCCTAAAGGGCCAGTCAATTTGAATAGCTTGATCACCACATAATTTCCTCTTTTCCTCCCTGCTCCTCCCTGCCATTTTGAGTCAGTCTGAGTTTTGCTGTAGTGTTAGAATAATCGGAGGGAATTCGAGTGTAAAAAGTTGTTTAGTTTGACTCATTGGAAATACTACGTATGCTTTGCATATAAACACAGCAAATTGATAAGAATTATTACACATTTTGAAACTTAGTTTTTGGTTCCTAGTATGTTTAACTTATTAAATAATTAATTTTGATCAATGTTGTATTTAACTTTATTTTTTCATCATTTTTTACTTTGAAATGAGAACTAAATCTAGTTTTTTCTCCATTTCCAGATAATGGTCTATTTATGCACATTGCAGCTTTTTTTCAATCACAAGGGACATAGTCTTTCGTAGGCTGTGATTAGTTGTCTAGGTGGAGGATCAGTTGTACTTGAATAAGGCTTAGAGGAAGCAATTTGTTTCCTAGGCTGACAAGCATATTTCACCTAGCTTTTGCTGACTTCCAGTGAGAACTGGCTCCCTAGTTTCCTTAGGTGCTTTTGAGAATGTCTGAAAATGTAGGGAGACTTTTGAATATTGTGCCCAGTTCTTCCTAGGCTATATACTTTGTTATTAGCTTATTTCTGACTGACTTAGGCATCAATATTTTCTGTCCTTTCCGTTGTAGAAAATGCCTTGTTATATCTTGATTTTCTTTTCTCAGATGTATCTGTCCTGGTGCAGTTTACGTTCAACTGCATGTTAAAAACATTGACCCTTACTTTTCGTTATTGATGGAGACTTTCCAAATGGGGCAGATTTCTGAAATGAGCTCTGCCTGTTATGCACTTTATTTGTGGAAAGTGCAAAAAGCAAAGAAAATGAATGAATTGCATTCCACATCTTTTCTATTCATGTGCATATGGAAAAAGTTGGCAGCATGCCTTTCAGAGAAAAGGATGCTTGCCAAAATGTCAGGCTTTACTTAACTAAACAAAGATTGCCCTTAGGGTGAGGAAGGGGTTAAACATTTGTCTTTGTTTAACTAAGTACTTTTGGAAGTAGCACTGCTCTGTGTAACCCTGGATATGGGCAGCTGTACTCCACAGCATTTGGTGAACTATACAAACAGCAATGCATAAAATCAGGCTTCTGTTAAATGGAAAGAAAAGAGCATTACCAGCTTTAGCACTCTGTTGTCACTCTCTATAAACAGGCTAAGCGAGAAATTAGCACTTTATTTAGCTTGACTCGTCTTTCCTTTTTGTAGGCTTTACACCACCTTACACCTCATCGTGCACTATATTAATGATGACAGGTCATCTAAGGATCATTATAGACTTAATAACTGGTGCATAAGGGGCAGATGAATGCTCTGTGTATGTGTGTTTACAGTATTACAGAGCTTTTAGCTTTTTTCCCCCAACAATTCAAATACTTTGATATACAGAATAGTGAATTTGCATAAAGTGCCATAGCCAGACAAGGTTCTTTGGGTAAATCAGATATATTTTATTAGACCTACTAAAATAGTTGGAAAAATTCTTCTTTGCAAGCTTTCGGGTACAAATACTCTTCTTGAATTTTTCTAACTGTTTTAGTTGATCTAATAAAATATATCAGATATACCCAAAGAACCTTGTCTGCCTATGTCCTTAGACCAACACAGCTACAACCTATAGCCATAAAGTGCCATTTATCTCATCCTTTAGGAACTAATCCTTGATTCTCTGCTTCTGTGGCATTTGATAACAGAATACATGCTGCCTTGTCCTATACTTTGGTTGCTGTTTGCCAGAGGTTAGTCTAAACTCTACAGTTTATCAGAGGTTAAACTGGATTGGGTTTTTTTGTGCATCTACCTGAATAACATCTGTTGATATGAGGAATGTTGCTGTCCTGGGAGAGATCAATGTTGATCCGTAAGAACAAGTTCAGTGGAACAGTCAAGGATTTTGAGAGAGAGAGACCCTTTTACTACTCTTGTCCACTAGGACACAGAAAAGGAATGCTTATGAATATTTTCCTGTAGTAGATGGGAAAACCTTTTCAAGAAGGGCAGAGTTGGAAAAATTCGACAAGTAATATCCTTTTTGGGAGCCATGTCAGGTAACTGGAAGGACTGGGATTCATTCCCAGGTGAGGGCCATGGGTTTCCACTCATCATTTCTACCTGCTATCTTATCCACTGGGTACCAATATCTACCTGGAATGAAGGCAGCTGGCGCGTGCTGCTGTGACCACATCACCTCCTTCTCATGCCAAGGTTAAGGAAACAGTGAAGTCCTGTCTCCACTGCTTCAATGGGATGCCTTTACGTTTTACCTGCCCTTATTATCTGTAGGTTTGTTTCTTATTTCCAGCATTTTGTTATGTAGAGTGGCTTGGTTATGACAAGACATTAAAGGGACTGGTTCATAGTAATCTAAAATCCAAACTGAAACATTTGCCTGAAATTATGGCAATGCAATAATACAAGTACACACAGTGATTAGTTTGCTTTAATGTATATATTTCATTTTTACTAAACAGGAAGATGTTGTTTAATACTTTTTGTATAAAGCTTGTTTCAACCCTTTGCAGACATGGAAGGTAAGCATGCGTAACAGTAAGCGTTTTTGTGTCTTTCAGGGCATAATTCAGAAGATAGTAGACAGTCACAAAGTGAAGAACGTGGCCTGTTATGGATTACGGCTCAGCCATCTGCAGTCTGAGGAGGTCCACTGGCTACATCTGGACATGGGTGTGTCCAATGTGAGGGAGAAATTTGAACTAGCCCATCCTCCAGAGGAATGGAAGTAAGATTATAAACCTATACAAAGTGGGGGGCAAACAAACCATTTTGATCTATCCTGAGGGATAGTTAAGCGTTGTATAATTTTTCATCCTACAAAGGATATCGTCTTCCAGAACTCCTGCAAACAGATCTAGTAGGAAGGGGAAAAGATAGCTGCATAACCCAGCAAAGAGCCAGAAGAAGTGAGAGCACGCACTAGTATTGCAAGAGAAAGATGCATGAATTAGAAGGCGACTGCCAAACTGTAGGGAGCTGATAAATTTGAGTGTTCAGACCGTGGGATGCAGCAGGACTGAGATGAGAGCTCTCGGCCATAAATCAAAGCTGTCCTGGGGACCCGCTAAATATGTACTGAATCTCAGGGAATCGCATGCTCTTTTTTGGCCTTTAACCTATTTTAAGGTATTGTATTTCCTGGTATGGCATAAAAATACTTTCAGAAAGAGAGAAGAAAATTCTAGAAAAATAATTTCTATCCTTTAAAAAGTATTGAAAGGTTTTTGACTAAGTGGTGGCTGTTTTATGCAAATTAACTAGACTGATGTAAATTAGTCCAAAAGATTTAAAATCTTAAAATTAGACTAGGTTTGATTGTAAGCAGTTGAGGTTAAGTTGCCAAAAGCAATGATGGTGCATAACTTAGGAAAAAATACATTTCGCAGTCTCCTAACTGGGTCGCCTCCATAGTGCTAATGGGGCTAATAGGAAATAGAAAAATATTTGTCAGAGAAGTATGCAAGTATTATCTGAATATACATACTGAACAGATCTGCTCAGTGTCCTGCTTTCATATTGCCAGTTAGTTAATTAAGGGAAATCCCATAGCTGGTGGTATCCAGATTGGGGTAGATGATCAGTGTTCTTCTCTCTCCTTACAATACTCTAATCCTTTTAATACGATCGGTTGAACACAAAAGCCTACAAATATGTTTTCATGAATAGTTCTTGTAAACATGATCTTACACTTTTAATTTCTTGTAAATCAGATTGCTGGTAATTTACTAGCAATTGTTAATCATGGTTAGAAAGCTGATATCCTGAGTTTAAACATCCATTTTGGGGGAATTTAGTTTATCCCATCTTGCTAAAAGAAAAGGTTGAAACAGTTAGTATGAGAAATATAGTCCATTTTCTTATACACACGGTACATTTTATAGCTTTCTGTACATTTCAGTGATGCAGATTTGATTATTTTATTGACTAAATTATCATAAATAATACTTTGAAGTTCTAGGGGGGAGGGGGGAGTTGGAGGAAAACATTCTGCCCTCTTAATATTACCAGAACCACGTATGAGGCATGAATAATTTATGTTATGGAAATTTGTTACATAGTATAAAAGTGCTGGTTTCACTTACATTATGACATACAAGTGCTATTCTGTACATTACAGAACAAAGTTAATCAGTTTGAAAAGCAAAGTCAGATAATTATTTTGAAGTTTGGGTAAAGGGATTGTGTAAAATCCTCATGAAAGTGTCCTGATAAATATAAATTATTCAGTACCTTTCCAGGGTGTCATTTTATGCTTTATCAAATGCATGCAGCCTGACGTACCTTTTAAATCCATAGAGATTTGCTCTGAATAGTCGAAACGTTGCTGTCATATTTGTAATACCATAAAACCAAGTATTTAGGATCATATGACACTGCTTGTGAAAATATTTAGATTAGTAGAATAAGAGATGCATCCTGGAATGGTGCTTGAATTAATAACATTCTATAACATAATACTCTAGTAACCGTGTCTTACAAAGGATTTTTTTGATTATTTTAATGTAAATACTATGTAGTCCAAATAGAAAGGAAACCTGTTCTTTGATGTTTTTCTAGATCAGTCCAGATGCTTAAGTTATATTTCAGTCAGCTAGAAGAGAGAAAAAAACCCTTGGAAAAAATTCTATTCCCATATTTGCCATGTGGCTTTGTCTGTTTCTGTTTTTGTTTTTGTGGTTGTGACATTGCTCTGTTACCAGCCCTGAGAAGGGAACAGGGCAGAGAACAGAAACAGTGGGCAGTAATTCCATTTTCACCAACACTGTAATGGTTCCCATTGGTGTGATTAAGGGATAAAGAATAAGTGGTCAGGTCTACAAGGTCAGCCAGCATCCTGTCAGCCCACATATCCTTTCCCTCTTTCCGTGGCACCTAGCTAAATTACAAGAGCACTGTTAGCTCAGTTTTATAAAGCTGCCAATTGCTAAATGACAGTGTACGCATGAGGGCTGAAGGAGCAGGAAGTAGCTGGGTTTTTTTGGAAGTCCATTCTTTCCAAAGTCGTCCTACTTGCTTTGAGATATCATTGTTGCCTTTGTCTCACTGCTAAAGCAGATTTGAGGTAACTGCAAGGTACAAACATGTAAAATCGCTGCCATCATCAAACAATATGAGTATAAGGGCCTTTGTACACACCACAAAATTGGCCTTTAACGCGGCTTAAATGCCTTTTTGCACAGTTTTAATGGCATTGCTGTTTGCACGCTCAGTGGTGTATTCTGCTTTAAATGACTTTGGTACATAGTAAGATAAAACACCTCCAAGGTCTTTTAGTTTGCTACCTAACAAAGCGTAACAGTGCACAGGATGCTGGAAGCAAACGTGCTCGGGGCTGGGCAGGTCCCATTCAACTCAGGGGCTGTGGGACCTGGTGGTGGCCCATGCAGACAGCTCCACTGAAGGGGGAAAGAAAAGGTGGCAAGCCTGATCTTTTTTCTATTCCCCCCACCCCCGGAGCTTGCCTGCCTGCCTGAGCTGTGCAGGGGCCTGGTGCTTCCCTCCATGGCTGTGGTGCCCCCTGGGACTGCCCAGGCCAGGTGCTAGTGGGTGGGGGGCCCTGTGCAGCTCGGGGGCTGCTCAGCCCACTGGCAGCTCACCCTCCTAGTCGAAGAGGTAGGTAAGGATCAGGCCCTCACCCTTGTATACATGCCACAGGGGTTTAGTTCAGTTTAATTCTCCCTAACTTGAAGCGGTGTTTTTAAAAACCCACTATTTCAATTTAAGGAGAACTAAACTGAATTAAACCCCTGTGGCGTGTACAAGCAGCCTGAGTTGTTCTTCTCTTCGTATTTGATCGCGTATACATTTTTACTTGTGAGTGTCTCGCATCTACAACTTCCTTTGCTTTAGCAATATCTGCAGAGAGAATTCTAGCCCTTTGCACTTCTTGCCCCACCCTTCTTTTCAGCTACCTGGCTAGAGGCAGAACCTCCCTTGCAGCTCTTGGTAGCCCTTGAGATTCAGACAAATCAAAAGATTATACTTTTTGAAAGCATCTTTTCTGACTTCAGATGACCACTCAAGGTGGTTGTTTTGCTTGCGTCTGTTTTGCCCGCATGCCCCAGCCATTTCCTACTCACGCTCCTGGGCACTATGAGCAATTGTAGATTAACATACTTGATGCCAGTGAAACATATGCCAACTCACTGGTCTTAGTCTAAGACTAGAGGTATATTTCCTAGCAGATATAAACCTTGGAAACCCTGTTCCCTTTCCTTAATACAGCACCAAAAGCAAAGTTCCCATTGACCCAAGAAGGGTTTGCATGAAGAAGAAAAGACCTCAGAGACCTCTGCCTATGTGGGTAAAAGATATGGATCACAGAAAAATCAAGTGCTTTAGCCATGGCAAGATCACCTGACCGCAAGATTACTTGGCTCTACAGAATTTTTGTAAAAGCTAGGAGAGGTCAAAATCAAGATATACTGACTCTGCTTCGCACTAAGATACGCAGACCAGAGCGTGAGACATGGGGAGAGCACCCTGGCACGAGCCATCCAGTGGTCACAATTCATTAATACTCCAACGAACTGAAGAGCTTTTGATATTCCCACATTCAGCAAGTACTAACCCAGGTAGGGGAACAAGTGGTTCCATCAGCCTAACACATGGCAGAAATTTTCCTGGTCTTACCAAAATAGCCAATACCCAGTACCGCTTAACTCTGCAGACCTCTCAGCACCTGGCACGACTCTCTAACACCAGACCCTATACTGATTGCTCCAGTGGCAGCATCCCCAGGTCCATCATTCATCCTTCAGCTTCCCATCTGCTACATCCAGAGCATCTTTTCTTTGGCTCTGGCTGAGTCTTTGTTGTCTTAATGCTGGCTGAGGTCCTCCTCTGTCATTGAATCACCAAGTCCTTTGATGTCTATGCACTGTAGTCACCTGTCAGAGAACAGTACCCCACAGATGGGCTGACAGACCCCAGCATTTCAGAACAATGATCTACCCAACAGTGCTAGTGTGTCCAATCTGGCCATGGGGTTTCCAGTGTTTCCTGCTCAGAGGATCCATCAATATCAAGGACCTTTTTAACGTGGGAACTTTTTTTTATTTTTGTTACAAGCGGATGCTACCAGATTCTCCCATCGTTACTACCTGACCACATTATCCAGTTTTTTAAGGGTATAACGTGGGCTTATCTACAAGTTGGAGAACCTATTCCAGTATGGGATATCAGTATCTACTTCCTAAAGTCCTTTGAAAACTCTGTATACTACCTATCTCTCTCTCTGCATGGTGTGTGGTGGCTTTTCTTTTTGTGTGGGATATCATTTCGGAAAGAAGAAGCCAACTGATTGATTGCTTTAGGTGGAGCTCAGAAACCATATTTAAAATGAGTTTTGCATGAAATCTAGGTGCCACCTTGTCTTTTTGGAATGATGCATTTAGGGATTCTGTTACGAATGCCTGAAGTTTTCTCACTGGTGACAGTTATTCATAGGTTTAAAATATTAAAGTGATAGGACTGAACAGTTTATGTAATTCCTCCTCCCCATCTACTTATGGACACAGTTGGTCACTCCAAAGACCAGAGTCTTATTGCAAAGTGTCAAAAACTATAGCGCAGACATTGCATCTCATCATGTTACCAGCTGGCTGGTACTGTGGAATATTACAGCTTGCTTTACCAAAGCCGAAACAACGTTTTCAGCCTGGTTCCAAAGTGTGCAGATATTTGAAATATACAAGGCAACTCTGGAGTAGTTCATTCATGTTTCTCAAATGCTGTGCTCTGGACTTAGCTGCTGCATCCAATGCTAAGTTTGAGAGAACCATACTGTATTTTCTCACGTATAACGTGCACATATAACGTACCTAGAGAGTGGTGGTGGATGGGTCATTTTTGACCTGAAGGGATGAGGGCAGTGGGGTCCCCCAGGGCTTGGTCCTCGGGCCCGCACTGTTCAACATCTTCATCAGTGACCTGGACAGCGGGGTAAAAAGCACCCTGTTCAAATTTTGCTGATGACACTAACATGTGGGGACATGTGGGCATGGGAGGAATAGGCTGCAGTCTGACTTAGAAAGGTTACAGGGGTGGGCGGATGAGAACAGGATGGGTTTCAACACTGACAAGTGCCAGGTGCTGCACCTGGGGAGGAAAAACCAGCACCACACCTACAGGCTGGGGAACTCCCTTCTCACCAGGGCAGAGGCAGAAGAGGATCTTGGAGTCATCACTGATGCCAAGATGAACATGGGCTGGCAGTGTGAGGATGTGGTCAGGAAAGCCAACCGCACGCACCTTGTCACGCATCCACAGATGCATCTCAAGCAGGTCCAAGGAGGTGATCCTCCCCCTCTATGCGGCACTGGTCAGGCCGCAGCTGG
>NW_017728886.1:264947024-264969399 GCF_001723895.1 Crocodylus porosus | reverse complement strand
AGGGCAGGCCCTACGAGGAGAGGCTACGGGACCTGAACCTGTTCAGCCTCCACAAGAGAAGGCTGAGGGGAGATCTAGTGGTCTGTTACAAACCAGTCAGAGGGGACCAGCTGGCACTGGGGGAGTCCCTGTTCCCCCGAGCACAACCAGGAGTGACCAGGAATAACGGTCACAAGCTGGCAGAGGGTAGATTTAGGCTAGATATCAAGCAGCGGGACTTCATAGCCAGGGCAGCTAGAATCTGGAACCAACTTCCAAGAGAAGTGGTGCTGGCTCCAACCGTGGGGGTCTTTAAGAGGAGGCTAGATGAACACCTTACCAGGGTTGTTTAACCCCAGTACTTTTTCCTGCCCTGACAGGGAGTTGGACTTGAGGATCTGCTCAGGTCCCTCTTACCACCATCTGGTGAGGACTGCATGCCAGTTGCCTTCAGTGAGAATCCACATAGCTAGTTGAAAAAGGAAAGAGTGCTTACTTTATGATAAATATGTCTTTTTGAGATTATGTTGTCAGTTTGAACATTATGGCTTGTCTTCCATCTGTACTTCCAGAGGCCTTGGTTACTAACGACACCAAACTGCAAGAGAACTGAGAAATAATCATGGCTGAGCTGCTATGTCCTTTCTGCAGTTGCATGGGAGCAGGAGGAAGGGCCAAAAGGACACTTCTGTTAAAAAGAGATGTGTAGCTCCAGTCTAAGCCAGGCTGATTACAACATCTTGAAGAACCATGTTCTTTTTAGTATTGGCAATAAATCTGCTTTGTTAGAAATTCATTCGAGAAATAACTGATTAATGCATTTAGGGAAAAATAAAATTTTCAAAATCAATGTTTTAGAAGGTTGGCAACTTGTCCAGAAGCCAATGAGCAAAAGCCTTTTTATATGCTAGTATTTGTATTTAGAGTACCTTGATTTATCTTTAATAATGAGGCTTTTGTTGTCTGGTAGTTGATGTTACTTGATTCATTTTGAGACTATTGGTGAGAATGAGTGATAATCACGTTAACAAGCAAAGTTGGATTTATGGGGAAGATCACTTGCTTTATAAAACATAAACTGGGAAAACATCAAAAGTAATCTTCTAGTCTATGCTATAAATCCAGTGATTGATTCACTAGCATTTTGTTTTTTATAGAATAAGAAAATCTAACTGGATGCTGGGTAGATTGTTATTTAGATCATAATTTAAATAAAAAAATGTGAAGTTTAAGCAATTGATTTTAATCAGCTTTTCATTTGTACCTCAATTATTTTCCAAAGAAAAGTGCATTCTCATAAGAAATTAAGTTTGTGCCCATCACCTTTAACACCTATACCTAACAAAATTGAATGTTATCCTAATCAAATATTCCAAAACTTGAGTATCTGGGAGCTCATTGGTATAACGTTTAGATAGATAGTTATTCAAGGAAAATATTTAGATCTGTTGAAGAATTGCAGTTACCAAATCCTGTTTTTCTGATAGCTGCAGTTAAGACATTTTTTCAGTACATCCCCCAAAAAGGTAAAACTCAGTAAAAATTTCACATAATTATGTAAAATATTAGTCACACCTATGAAACACAAAGGCCTATTGTCTGTGTTATATGAAGCAGTTTTGTTATATAGAGGGGAAAATGTTTATGACCAAATGGGCTATAAACATTAAATCAGAAATTAATGAGGTGTTAGGAGACCATGTGGAACAATGGTCCTCGCATCCATATGCACAACCGTAAAAGAAAATTATTTAAAAAATATATATTGATGGCACATCACCCCACTTTAAATATACTTATAGTACAGGAACAGGCAAGTGTTGGAGGGAGCATGGTCATTTGGAAGGATTGTACCTCGTCTACTACCTGTGGTAGACGACATGTCCCAGAATCCCACTGTTCTAGAAACAGCTTGGAGGCATGGTAAGGGGAATTACAGGATGTCAGCTATCAGATAACCCCTTAAGAGTCTTACTTGACTTTCCTGAAAACTTTATATGCGAGTCATAGGGAACTGATCACTGGGCATCTAATTAAGAATTACAATGGCAAAAGCCTGAAAGAAAAGTGATACCCCTAAAATCACTGATTGGTTTTAAAAGTTTGGGAAGTTTGTCATGGAGAAGTTGTCCTGTGAGGTCAGTGTTCTACAAGGGAAAAGGGGACAAAATACTTACTTAGAAACCTGCTAGAAGTCCCTGGAATGTGTAGAGGAAGAATCTTCTCCTGCCTCCAGACCAGGAATTTTGAGAAACGTTTTTGAGCATTGAAGGAGAGAACACGTTCCCTGAGCTAATAATTTAAGAGCACGTTTGGAACACATTTGAAATCTAAAAGCAAAGGAAGACGAGTAGAAGATTGTGGGCTTTGTACGATGCAGAGTTCTGAGAAAACAAGGGGCTGAATTAAGTAGGTTAAACAGAGATAGACACAGAAGCTTAACAACAGCTATGAAATGTAAAGGAGCTGTCAGACTGAAAGGAAAAAAGAAAACAACACAAGACCCTCCTGTGGATATTTGACTTGGATTAAAGAAGCAATGCTGATAGAAGATAAATGTATCTGTCTAGGAGGGGTGGATATGTATTTCAATATAAAATTTGACACCTGATCTGTTCAAATTGTTAATAAAGTTTATGAAAAAAAGAGAAAGGTGTTTGGTTGATTGACATAACTATGAAAACACCTGGACAGAGTCTTTATACTAGATATGGTGCACCTTTTTGTTACTGAGAAGCTATCCTGTCATATTTGGGGGGGGGGTATAGATAAATATATATATAGATAGGTATCTCTCTACACACACACACACACACACACACAGACACACACACACACACACACACACAGACACACACACACACACTGTCATGCACGCTGCTGTGTGTGTGTAATTTAATCCTTCTAATTAGTAAATGCAGGTCTCCTGGGAGTCACCAGCGTGGACTCCACCCCAGGGGTTGCCTAACTTCATTAGTGTTGTTCGGAGGGTGGGTGATACCAGGCAGTCCAGGCTCCCTCGGTTTGGGCGGTCCATGCGCGCTGTTGGATTCCATGTGTGATGTTGTGCCATTAACTACCCCGTTGTGACAAGAAAGAGACTGCAGGCTTTGGTTCTCAGTGACAGATTGCTTGGCCAGGTTAATTGTCTATGAACAAGCCTAGGCACCAGCAGCAATGACTAGCCGGTCCATTGTGTTAGCTGGGTCATTTGCAGGCGTGGTGCAGAATGAGCATAATCTCTAAGCCCAGTGCAAAGTACTAAGGGTTCCCAGGTCTCTTTTTTTTACACCAATCAAAACAACTTTTATGTTTACAGAAGAGATCAAAAGGGATAAAGCAGTTAACTCATTTAGGGACATAGGCACAAAAGCCCATAGCAGCACACTTCAACCTCCCTGGACTCTGCATTGCTGAACTTAGAGTGGATGTTCTTAAACAACAAGAATTTAAGAACCAATTTCAACACCAGATTGTAGAACAAGAAATCACTCACAGCCTGGATTGTGTTAAGTATGGTCTCAGTAGACACTCTGGATTCGTATCCCATGACTCGATCTGGCCTTTTTAACCCCTGTATCCCTCAACGAGTTAACAGCTTTGTTTATTTCTTTTGATCTCTTCAACCTGCCTTCCTCTGTCGTCTTACATGCTTTGGTTCAGTGGGACTTGTGTGCCATTCTGTGTCATAGCTAAAAATCTCTTGACTTGCCCGGAAGTGGCACTATTGTATCTTTTGCTTGCTCCTTGAAGGTGTCAGAAATACAATACTGGGCTAGCTAGACCTTTGCTGTGACCCAGCTCTTACTTTCCTATGGTCAGTCTGTGGTGCAGATTCTCACTTTCTTGTCTGTCTGGTTATTGGCTCTCTCGCTCTCTCCCCGCTTTGTGCATATTCTTCGTGGAGCCTCAGTGGATGTCAGTGGCAGGCCTAGTGAAAATTATGCCTGCCTGCCACCATTTGTTGCTGCTGCTCATTATGGAATAGCAGGCAGTCAGTCCAGCCTAGGGAATGCATTTGTGGAAATTCACTTAAGAAAACTTGTTTTAAACTTAGTATAAGACGTGTAACTGGACCATTAGTACGGCTCAATATTAGGTCTGTCAGCTAGCCGTCATTTATAGGGTGAAAAAGTGCCTATAAATCTTCCTGCACCCTCCATCCAGCCAAACTCAGTTTTCACTTTGGCATGTGAACAGAATCCAGGCACCGCCCATTTCCTGGGTGGAGGGATTCAAGAAGGAAACGGGGCAAGGACAGAAAGGAATGGAAGAAAGGAGAGGAAAAGAAAAGCAGAAAAGACTGAAGAGAAGCTGGGGAGATGGTGGAAGGAGTAAAAAGAAAATTGGGAATTGAAGGCTGAAGATGCATCAGATGATAGAAGAGTAAAAAACCCCTTTTTTAATTGGAATTTGGTTTTATTTTTCATTTGACCCTGCACTGTAATTTAGTGATAGTTTTGCTGTTTCTATTAGAAAACAAACTTCCTTCAGGTTTCCAAATTTTGGATGCAGTAGGGATGATACTACTTGTCCCCTACTCATGCCATAGATCACCCTAAATTTTTTTGTCGGGAAATCTGGAAGTTAAGACTAATGCAGAAAAGAATTCGGTGCACAGCCCAAGGTATTCTGATGCGTCACAAAATACAGAAACAACTTGGCAACAGCAGCCCACTTCCAGTTGGGAACAGTGCTGCCTTCCTGTCTGAGGATGCTCGAACTGTGATTATGGCACTTCTGTATTTCTGTTTATAACTTACTGGGCGTTGTTCAGCTTTCTTAAGATTCCGTAGGTGGGGGGAGGTTAAACGTAATTTCATGCCAAAGAATAAGCATACAATAGTTTTGGGGGTTTTTTTGAAAGAGGCTTGCCAGATCAAGAAAAAATAGGCCTTTTTAAATGACTATACACTTTTATGAGGATATAGAGGATTTTTCACATGCACACATACATGCGTGTGTGTGTGCATGCACGCACTTGCGCGCTCTCTCTCTCTCTCCTTTTTCTTCTAGTTTGAGGACTATTAAACAGGCAATGCCCATTATTTGAAAAATAAATAAAAATCCTTTAACTTTTGCTTACAACATTTTGATTCTTTGCAATTTTTTGGTGGTTTGGGATTCATTTAACATTCAAATAGGTTTGTTTTGTATAGTTAATTTAATTAATACCTTTTTTTAAAATCAGGTGCTTATCTGTAATTGGGAACAAATGGTATTAAATGTAGCAATATGCTAACCAAGCTCTCAGTAAGAATCTTCATCCATCTCGCTGCAACTGAAGAGTAAAACTTCAGTGTAGGCGTTTGTCACCTTGAATAAAGAATTAAATATTTTTATTTTAAAATGTTTGTAATTAAAAATAGTTTTAGGAGCTGGCCATCTTTGCTAAAATGCTGTGACTTTTTTTCTGTTGTGCATGACTTGCACATTGTAAGAGACCATTACTTAGACTGTGTACGATCATTAGAATTGGGATCTTTTTTTGAGGACAGGACATGTACGTGCTTAGCATCTTGATCCCTGATCAGGGTCTTTAGATACTACTGCAGAACAAATAATAGTACCAGCCCAGCTTCCAATCACCTCTAGCGTTTGTAAACACAAGACCAACTTTGAAGAGATGTAAACCTTGATATAGCCAGTGAATCAAAAGGACTTGTTCTCCTGCTTCACTGGTTCTCAAGCTGTAATTGCATTATGTAGGAATGCCTTGGTGAGCTTTAGATTTTGGAGCTATTATATACACCTGGTATGGATGTGCAAATGTATTGCACAGCCCTCCCACAGAGAAATCTCATCAATCTTTTTGGGATATACCAGGGATGGATGTTGCAGTACTTGATTGGTAAGAGACTGAGGCTGTCTCTCCACACAGTGTGGCTCTCTAATGGGATACAGCATTTAAAACTTTCATTAGGAAAAGCATCTGTGCACTCACTGTTACCAGCTGCAGCATAAACTCTCATACATGTATTCACTAAGGAACACAGGGATTGTTACTGGCTCAAACCATTGATCTCTTGTCTTACCTGCTGCCACTACCCAAAGCACCTGAACCGGCACCTGGCTTGACTGTAGTTTGTGCCCACATTAATGAGTTCTGATGCTTTGATGCTTCAGTCTTGATGATGACAACCTCTCAGAGGTGTTTTGGAGCTGCATGCCTTTAGGAAAACAAAATCAGTTTCAGATCCTGCTAGTTGCCTATCCTGTCTTTTTTGCTGACAGAGAGAGGCTTGACAGGTCCCCGCTGAATCTCCGTAACGAAATCAGGGTATAGTAGAATCCAGCTACTTTGCAGGGTTAGGTCCCTTTGCTCCTGAGTAGATAAGGATTTTCAAACTAACCAGGGGTATATATACCTGCAGCGAGCATCTGTGTGGGATAATCTCTTTTCTGTGGTTTTTATTTCAAGGACCACTGCTGTTCCTGTTAGCTGCATGGGACCACTGATGAGCTCCAGTTGATCAGAGGAGCCTTGCCCTTCAAAAGCAGGGTTGTCAAAAATCGGACCCGCAGAATCCCATCATCTAGCTCCCAGTGCTGTCCCTGGGACTGCAGTTCATCCACATGTTGTACAAAATGCATACCTGACCAACCACATGCACAGGGCCCAGGATGTATGCCCCACATGGCACCCACTCTAGCCAGCCCAGATCCCATGCTGCAAGTAGCACCTGCTCCAGCCCATCCGGGTCACACACTTCATGGGATGCCCCCTAGCCAATCCAGGATGGATGCTTCCTGGGTCCTAGATTGGCTACAATGGGTGCTGTGCATGGCACATCCTGGACCACATCCTGAGATGAGTGGTATGGGTCCTGGCTCTGGGGAGAGGTGGGTCTGTGGGCCCAGTCTGGCCCAGGGGCCAGTCCTGCACCACTCATCCAGCCCATGGAGCCACATGAGTTTGACACCCCTGATTTAAAGTAAAAGCTGCATCCAACAGCTAAGCAGCTTGTCCTTAATTTAACAACTCACTGGCCACGTCTACACGAGAAGCTGACTGTGCAGTCATTACTGCAGTTGTTTAGTACTTGTGTACTTGTGCATACACGTACTAAATGACTGCACAGAGCCAGTTACCATTCAGCAGCTTTGCTGAACGCCTTTTAGGTGACACTGATTGCACAGTTGCTCGTTACAACCGCGCAGTAGCGTTGTGTCATGCTTCGTACTCTAGTGCGCAGTTGTAACGAGCTAGTGTGCAGTCAACATATCGTGTAGATGCAGCCACTGTGAATTGAGTTGTCAACCACCTGGGTATGAATGATCCAAGTTCTACTGGAGCAATTATACCTAGTGCCAGATGGATTTCCCCCATCCCACACTTCTGCATGACTGGGTTGCCAAAATTAGGGGTTTTTCTTTTAATTTGACAAGTTTAATTGTTTTATTTTTAAGAGCATCCGAACATTACATAAAAGACTTATTTTTATGTTGAAATGACTGTGTATTGTTGCATTTTTCAGTGAAATCCTGTTTCCTTCATTTTCAGATATGAACTGCGGATCCGTTATTTACCCAAAGGATTTTTGAATCAGTTCACTGAGGACAAGCCAACACTAAATTTTTTCTATCAGCAGGTAAATGTATTTTCCTGTTGTTTATTGTGTCATTTTTAGTTTGTCAAAGTTTGTTTTAATGAAAGGAGTAAGTGGCAGCTGCAGCAGAAATACACAAAACATTGTAGCACACGTGGAAATGGAAAAGAGTGATATTTTTCTTCCTACAAAGTGATGAGTAATGTTTTGTCAATGGGATGTTTTGGCAAATATTTTCACAACTTGGATGAAATGTGTAGTTGGCTCTTTCATTCCTGTTTCTCATTTTATTGAATGATTGGTTTCCTTTATTCTTGGAAGCGTAACTAAGTGAGTTGTATTTACATCTGTGTAATTATTCTGCAGCCCAAATACATCAGGGTATTTTCAAGTGTCCTCCTAGAATTCACTTCTTGCTATTTAGCAGTGATCTTGAAAAAGATGCATGAAGAAATAGCCATTACAGCAGTCATTAATCCCTCAAGCTGTATTTTCGGATCTGAGGTCTTGTCTGTGTGCTTACCTGAGGCCAATTCTCATGTGTGGATGTTAGAAGTGAAGCACTAAAAAATCTCTGTTTCAATGTCTGAATTTCCAAGTAGGTGCTGAAAATGGATATTTAGGCACCAAGCTTTATCCAATCAAGTTTGAAATGAGAATGTCTTGTCTAGTGTACTAAGAATAGTTGTGTTGTCTTGCAGGAGTTACTGGGTGGAAGTCTGCTCTGTGGTTTGCAGGAGCTGGATTAGTGTTGACTGTATTCATTTTTTAGATGAAAAATTTATGAACTTATGAAAACTTAGGCTGTAAAAAAAAATTGATGTTCCTACCATGTTATGTAGATTTACTATGATGCCTGTTCGATAGATGTGTCTTTGGGTGTGGACAGCTATAGTATTTGAAGCACTCTAGTTCAAATAGCAACACATACATACCTTTCGAACCCTCTAAAAATGACCCTGAAGGAAAAAGGTACTATTAGAAGCACTTGAAAACGAAGCACTTCACCATATATGTGCCTATAATACCAAGCATGATATGGGCCCCTGTGTTCTCCAGCAACTGAAGTGCTTTGCTGTCCATGCCCCACAGGAACCTCCTTCTGCAACCAGGAGAAGAGCCTCTTCTCCTCTCCCCCCCGCCCCCCCCAGGAGCTGGGACACCCTGCATACCCCATGTGCCCCCACTGGAACCAGGAGAGCAGAGCTCCCCTCCTTCCTCCCCCCCCCCACCTTACAGGAACTGAGATGCCCTCTGCTACTCCCTGTGGGACACCAGGAGACTGGAGGCTTCAGCAAAACTAGAATTCTGCAGCCCCCCCAGCCCCTGTGAACCTCCCTGGGCTCCCTGTTCTGGCAGGGGGCACAGAGCTTCCATTCTCTTCCAGTACAGGTGGAGTGGGGTAAAAAGCTGGGAATGGGGGGCATCACTCTAGGAGAGTGATGTTCAGCTCTGCTTCCTACTCTAACCCAACTTTAGGGGTAGGGAAAGGCTGGAGTTGCAGCCCCTGGGAGACTGAGGGTCTCAGAATTATATTAACAGTCTTCTCCACTCCTTCCTAGATATTAAGACGATATTAGGTTAGATATAAGGAAGAATTTTCTCACTAGGAGGGTAGTAAAACTGGAACAGGTTACTGAGAGATCTGGTGCGATCTCCGTCCTTGGAGGTATTTAAGCCCTGGGTAGACAGAGCCTTGGCTGGGCTGATGTAGTTGGGGCTGGTCCTGCTTCGAGCAGGGGGTTGGACTAGATGTGACCTCCCAAGGTCCCTTCCAGCCCTCCTTTTCTATGATTCCTGCCTGCCTCTCCATGGTGGGAGGAGTGGTGCAGGTTGTCACACCCCTTGGCTGGAGAACTGCTGCTGTATGCAGCTGTGTCAATTTTAAAATGCTCCAGCTGTGGGGTGCTGTAGGGGGCTATACATATGTCCATGACTGAAATGATCTATTTTTAAGTGCTTCAAATTGTAGCTCCCTTTTAAATGCTTCAAATGTTACATCCATCTTCAGCTTTTGAGATTCGTCTGTTGAAAAGGGCTTAACAGGTAATACCTCTTATGCCAGTAGTGTCTCAGCTTTATATTACTCCACAGTTTTGTATTGTAGGTGTACCAAGCTGCAGGTATGCTTCATTCCTTTATTTGTTTCAATGGCTGCAACCAATAAAAAGTACTGCTCAGTGCTGATAATTGTTTGAAAAGTGACCTGTCAGGAGGAAAAATAGACCTCTGCCTTATTTTCATCTTTATGATTCATGAAACAAGCCTTCAAATATTGGATGAGGGTGAAAGGCAGATTTGCTTTTGCATGCTAGGAATTATGTGCTTGTCAACACTGAAAGACTCTCTAGTGACTAATAATGTGATACCAGGGTTAAGAAACTGAAAGCTAAATGATTGAAAAGAAACTGAAGTGTTTAAAAATATAGTTTTGTTGGGGGAAGGAGGTCAGTGCATTCATAATAATAGTAATTTGTTTAAAGTAACTCCAGTGATGAATTACTAAGTTGAATGTTTCATCAACACAACACTTCCAAACTTCCAGTTAAGACATGAGAACTCATAACCCTGAGACCCTCTTCCTAAAAAGATCTCCACCACAAGAAGGGAGAATCAGATTTGGTCTGGCTGATCAAATGTACCTAAAGCTAGGGGGTTTTGTTTCTTTTCAGCAAAGTTCATGTAAAAAGATGTGTCTTGCTTCATCAAAATAAAGCAAAAAATGCCTGAAGCTTGGTTTAAAAAAAAAAAAAAATCCTTTGCAAATTATTCCCCAACCATTCTTAAGCATAGATTTGGTTTCTGTTGAGTTGCTAATTTGTATTTTCTTGGAATTCTTACTAGTCATTTTCCAGGACGGTTTAAAAAATGAATATTATATATAAACAGAATTGTTCTAATTTGTTGTAATAATACAGTCATTGTTAACTATAACATAGGAAACCTTTATGAACAGCTCAGATGGACCTCACGCTTGGTCTTAGACTGTATTAGTGCAGCTCTGACCCTGGGAATTAAACTTTTGTTATTGGATACCTTTTACACTGCAAGGACAGCTGTACTCATGGACTATTCTCCATCTGTTTCTCTGCCAGGATTAGGAGCATCCTGATTTTTAGTCAGGCATTTAGGGATCATAAAGTTTGTGGCATACCTCCCAAAACTTAGAGAGAAACTGTGAAATAAATGCAGAACAAGGACTTAATTACTGATATAAAGCTAGGGAAATTTTGTATTATAAATCAAAATCATCAGTTTCCACTGTTCAGATTTTGTGCAAAAAAATTTGGCATATCTAAGAAGGAAAAATGTGAATTCTTTCTGCTCTCCCAACCACATTTTTATTTCTGATTTGAATTTGGAATTAATATATTAACTCCAATTAAGTACAACTGCACATTAAGGATGGTGAGCCATTTATTCTGCTGGCACCATTATGATGCTTAAGTAAATCAACTGTAATTTTTAAATGCACTTTAAGAAAATAAATGTTGTTTTGGGCTGTGAACTTGAATTCCAAACGCAGCTCAGGTATGCTGCTTCTTAGGGTTAATCTGCCCTTCCAGGCTTTGGCTCGCTCTCCCTATGCCTCTTCCCAGCGTTAGGGTGGCTTTGTTTGGGCAGCTTGGATTTGAATTTGTTGTCTAGGATTCACGGTGGCACTGTATAAAACCCAGTTGTCATTTGGCTTTAGTTTTTTAAAGATGCCCTGCCCTTGGCATCTGTTTTTAAACTGTTTCTACTTTATTCCACATATGCAAACAAGTGTCTCAGATGCCCAAGCCACCTTTTTTTCCAAGTGACAACCAAGTTTATGTCTGGAATAACAAATGAACTCAAGTCAGCAGGCTGCTTAAGAGTTGGTGGCTCTCATGAGCTCAATCCTCTCCCTTCCTCTGAGGGAGGACACATATAAGAATAACGGGAGCCATCTGCTTTCTTAGCTGGGTCCTGAGAAGATCAGCTCTCCTGTCCCACAGTGAGAATCAAGGGGCAGCGGCAGCTGTTTCTTTTAATCCCTTCTGGAGCCCTGTTTTCCCCACACCTGCAAGGCAATGTTGCTTTGGTTGGTGAAACAGGAAGGGTTCTGCAGGTCCCAGACAGTTTATAACATGTACCTGGAAGATTTAAAACCCTGCACATTAGCCATATTTGCAGCTCTTTTTGGTTTGCTAAGTTGGGGGAACACCGAAGAAGGGGTTACAAATGATTGAGAATGGCCAGGTGGTACATCCCGACCTCCAGATATTACTAACTGTAGGTAGGTAGATGCCTTTATCTGGAAACTCAGAGGGTCAGCGGGTGCTGTGCTGGATATAGGCAGGAACACTGAACTACACATAAATCACGTGTCGCTATATGCATGTCTGGAGCTGCCCACATGTAAATCCTATGCTGGATATGAAAAAGTAGTTCTGCTGGACAAGTGTGCTGTGCAGGAACCTTAGGGTATGGACAAACATACTTTTTAGCTGCTTTAAAAGGGTAGAGAAGCCTTTGCTTTGGAGTGCACAGCAGCTGATGATCAAACTATTGTCTTGGCTTGATCCTGAAAAATAGAAGTAAGCTACCATATTTACTTGAATATACATTTATTTACTTGAATATATACTTTTTCCCCCCATTCAGCATGGGGGGGAGCCTCATTTTGTATTCGAGTACTGGCCCAGGGCAGGTAGCTGCTGTGGCTCCAGCTCTGGATCCAGCAGAGCAGCTAGCTGCCTGCCTGCTGAGCACCAGTGCTGGAGCTGCTGCCACCACTGCTGCCTGGAGTCACCAGCCATGGAGTCAGTGGTAGCTGTGGTGGGTCTGGGGAGACAGCCAGTGGCGTGAGGCAGGAATCCGGCAACAGGGCAGGCTGGGCTGTGACTGGAGCTGCTGGGGCCAGGGCCAGGTCCAGAGCTATTATAGGTATAAGGTAAGTGGCAGCAGGGTGGAGGCAGGAAGAGAGCCAGGGTCAGGCTGTTGCCCCTCTGTCCCCGACATTTGTTTCCCCTACAACCACTCTTCCTGCTGCAGCAGTGGAAGGACACAAATAATTAAATTCCATGCATGGAATTTACAATGCACTAAAAATTACACTAAATTTATAATTTTGCCAGGGATATAATTTAATTATTGGAGGGAGGGGTCATCTTAAATTTGAAGTTGTCTTGGATTTGGGTAAATATACTAAGTCTTACCAATCTTGACCCTGAATGAAAAAGTGTTAAGTTGGAGTGATTTTTTTTTTTTTTTGTATTTCTGTAGAATCATGCAGCAATATATAACCTCTTCCTCAATATCAATGTCCTCTGATATTGGTACAACTATTATGTCTGTCTGTACCCTTCAGTATATTGAATATGGAGTTGTATTACACCATCGTTGCAGAATCACTCTTCTGTAATAGTTCTGCAGATGTCAGCTTGCCTCACTGTCGTGATGCAGTGCTTGTCTGATGCATCATTATCAGAAGTAGAGGACCAGATTCTGCCCACAGCTAAAACCCTTTGTTTCCAAGATGTTATGAGGGCTTATTATTATCATCATGACGCTATCTAAATGTTAGCCTTTCATCATAAGAAGGCTACAGTGCATGAGATAAAATAGTGTGGAATAAGGCAACAAGTAGAGTGAAATGCTAGAAGGGTTTTGTGTAATTAGACTTTGATTTACATGAATCTAACTTGATAACTGTGGATGGAGCCATCAAACTGCTAATGCCCTTGCAAAATGTCTGGGGAGATTTAACCAACTAAAGGATCCAAAGAGTTAAGTGCACTAAAATATGAAAATTAATATTGAAACATATCTAATATGGTATTATATGGCATATTTAAGTATTCTGCTTCTTAGTAAAATCAGCTGCATATTAGAATTGGAGCCCCAAAACCATATGCCACAAGCTTTGTGCTACGTGTGTTTTACGTCACTTATTAGAAACTCACTTTATAGAATCAGCCAGTTATTAGAATCAAAATCTTAACCCATAATCTATGCATACGAGTTTTTTTTCTACTGGCTTTTAGAATTAAATCTGCTTCAGCTTACAGTGCCGGTGGGTGTGCAGTACACAGCTAGGTTGCAGGATGATTGTAAACTTATTGTAATAGATTAGTAAAATACAATGAAGTACCCCAGTTTCTTGATGGGTCTCGGCACAGACTTTTTATTTTTCTTACTTTTTGTCCAAAGCTTATTAGAATCAATAGTAATGTGCCTGATGTGATTCTAATAAGTGGCAGACATTGTACAGCAAGTGGAAGTCAGGATTATTCGAAGCTTGATTATATAGGTTGACCATAAAATCATAGAAGAGTAGAGATGGAAGGAACTTCAGAAATCATTTAGGCCAATCCCTGCTTTTAAAGGATCATCCCTGACTAAAGCATCCCAGTTAAGTGCTTGTCTAACCATCTCATAAAAGCTTCCAAGGATGGAGATTCCTGGGTAACCTGTTCCAATGCTTAACCTCTTTCGGTGAAAATCTCTTCCTTGTATATAAGTAGAGCATTTTGGTTTTTTATGCGTCTTGTGAAGGGGGTAAGTTTGACATCTTTGAAACAGCATGATAATTTTCTCTTGGGCTTTGCTAATCCTGTCTTCAGAGCAGGGTCTTGGTACTGTATAGCAAATAAAACATAGAGCCACGTGTTGTATTTTGAACAGGAAGGATTAAATAAATGCATGGTAGATAGCTGCTCATTTAGTAAACTTTCTATTCTGAATGAGGCAGACATCAGTGGAAAAAATAATTTTGGCATTTCCCGCCTTTTGAGGGCTTGAATTCTCAGGTGTCAGAATGGCCTTTCATGTCATTTTTCCATGCAGTTTGCTAGATTTTTAAAAAGGCATCTGAAAAAATAGAAATTTTCATCTGGTGGTCTCATGTTGCTCCCACAAGCCTTCACCTAGGTTAAAAACATTGGGTGCACTACCCAGGCCTTTTCCACTTGAGCTAACAGAGCAACTGCCTTCAGCAGGGATTGTCATCCCCTGGGGAGACCAGCTATAAAAAGGATACAACATACTTTTCTAGTGGGCTTCACAAATTTGTGGCCCGCAGAGGAATGGCAAGACGCGGGAATTTTGGGCTCTGCTCCAAGTTGTAATGGGCGTAGATTCGTCCGCCTCTTCCCCTCAAGCATGGCCCCATTCAGCCCTACTTCTTCTGACCTCTCCCTTTCCAGTTTCTTCCAGTCCCAGTCTCTTCAAGCCTCTTTTTTCCCAACCATTTCCAATCTGCCCATTTCCCATGCCTTACCCGACTCTGCTTGCCTAGCCAGTATCAGCGTTTCCCCAGCCCTGCCTCCAGTCCCACCTCCTCTCCTGCGTTCCCTATCCCCAGCGGCACTTAGTCCCAGTTGCTCTTCCCAAGCTCCTTGTCCAGGGCATGTTGCTTTTCCTCCACCCCTCCCTTGTTCTTCTGGCTCCTTCTCAGTCTTTTAATTAGCTAACACCGTAACTCTGGGCTGTGCTGCGTCCACTTAGCAGTAAGCTAGAACATGCTCAGTGGGGACAGGTTCTTTGGAGAATTCAGCTATTACAAATCTACGTCTCTGCTAAGCACACGATTTTTATGGTGATTTGTAGGGCAGACTTTCATGGCACAAAAGAGCCAACCATTGCCAAACGTCCATGTTCAGAAGTGTCGGGATGGTAGAGTTTTTCACAGAAAAGGTTGCCAGATGTTTTATTGTGGGCAAAAATGGCATGTTTCCATTGAAGAAAAACTAGAAAACCTCCTCAGTCAGACACCACCCCCTTCCCAGTGTTGCAAACAGGCACGTGATTAAAATTTGATAAAATAGGGCCTTATGATGGAGAGGTGTCCGGCAGCCTTAGCGGTAGGTGTCACTCTCAGGCTGCCTTTATTTTGTAAAATTTCCCAAGTCGTCACGGCAGCAAGCTGAGCAGAGGGTTACATTTGATGAGAAATAGCAAATCATAACTGTTTACGCTGCAGTGGCTACAGGCTGTTTTATTGAATTCACATATAAAAAGGCCCTCCTTTCATGCACTGTTAATAAAAAGAATCTCTTGGTGAAATCAGTGGTGGGTTAAAAAAAGGATATACTGTTCTCAGGTAGCTTAGGGTCAGTGCCGGTGTTCCCAAACATGGAGTCAGCTCTGAAAAGAATACAGAATAACTTTTGAATCATATTTTTTTTCTAATGTAACTGAGAGGAACGAACATGGTACTGGGAGGTGGGAACCACAATCTCCCCCCACCTCTATACTCTTTGTCCCTGGAGAAAATATGGGGCTTGGGGAAAGGGTGAGTTCTGTGTTGACCGTGTTGAATTTAGGGTCATGCGTGGCTTATTTAATCAGACATGAGAGAGGCTTGGTTACGGGGAGATGTAGATTTGGGAGTTCTCAGTGTAAAGAGTATCATTAAATCCATGCAGACAGAAAAAGACAAATATCACACTGGACATTTTAGAAGTCCATTTGTAATTTATCTCATTATTTATCAGTTATGTGCACTTAAAGGTGCCTGACGATACAATATGCCATATTTTCCTTCTAAAATGCTCCTAATCCGCACTTCTTTGGAGGCTAAATTAGTATTTCAGGAGCGTTAACTTCACAAAAATGTCCTTTTTTTGCTTTTAAATATTTCCTTTTGCAGCATCTAACACTATAATGAGACATGCTAAAATAATATTCATTACAGTAGCATGATTTGGTGTTGAGATTTAGTAGCGGTACTTAATGTGACAAATATACGCTTTGATATTTTTTCCAAAAAAAGAGTACTGGGAAACATAGTTTTGGATTAATAAGAAGCTTCTGGCAGCTGGAGATGTGCTTCGTAATGTCTGAACAGCTAACACAATAATGTCTCTGAGAAACAAATGTAGTTTTAAAGTGCTTAAAATACTTCTGTTTCTGTAATGAAAATCAGTATCTTACATCCCATAATAGGAAAATTTCTCATCCAAAGTAAAATACCATATTTAATACTTGCAGTATTTCTTGCTTTCAAGAACATCACAGAGCAAGGATTTTATAGTTGTGATAATTCAGAAATCGTGAGCGAGGTAAGAATGTTACAAAAGTTTCAAATAATTTAACAGCTTCATCTTTGAACCTCAGTTGCAGAAGCTGAAGCATATTTAAAAGTAGAAATGCTGGCAGAAAGCTGGTAGAATAGGGCTTCTTAGATGAGATGTTAACTTAATGAAGAATTGACCTCAGGAGCCCTGAACCAAATGACATTGTTGTTTGATGACAATAAAAACTCAAAAGAAAATCAAGGACATCTGAAAAAGAACTCCATATTGTGTCCTGCATTGATCCCCATTAAAAAAGTGTGCATAAAGGGCTAATGGTTAACACGTAAAGTATGCCCTAAAGGGAAGCGGTAATAAATATGAGGATAGCAGCTGCCTAAAAACTAAAAAGGTAAATCAAGCTAAACATTACCTGTCTGCTGGTAACAGCTTGTAAGGACAATTATCAGTTAAGTATCATTCTGTGGAGGTTAAAGTTTCTGGAGCCTGAAAATTAATCTTTATATTTGAAAAATAATATTACAGTAGCAGTTGGGCATTTTTAAAATGTCCTCATGTCATCCTTCCATCATAAGCTTTCATTTATGTAGTAATAATTTTATACCTCTTGAATATGCTCTATAAAATGCTTCTGCTTTCTGATAACACACTTCTTTTGCGGTATGCTAGTAGCCAAATGTGTGTCTGTCTGCTATTTCCTAAGTACGTAGTCATACTCAGTCCTGCAGTAAAGGTGTGCTTTGATTTTAAAATTGTGCCTATCCACTCCAGTTCTGAAAGTGGCTTAATGAGCTTTTTCTGGTCAGGAATGATAAAGGTGACAGTAGCAGAATGTTAATTCCAACTGATAGGAGATGGCCAATT
The DNA here is from genome assembly GCF_001723895.1 of Crocodylus porosus. NCBI lineage: Eukaryota > Metazoa > Chordata > Crocodylia > Crocodylidae > Crocodylus > Crocodylus porosus. Next base: position 264,952,004 of record NW_017728886.1, on the reverse strand, counting down.
TTAGCCAGCATCAGCTTCTACAGTGTGTCCCATTCTTTAGGTTTGTAGAAGACCTAAGCATGACATCTGTAGAAACCATAACTGTGTGTCTGCTTATTCATGTATGTATATAGACTATACCTTTCATGTTGTACATCTGCATCCAGATAAGAGATGTTCTTGTGTTACTCTTATTAATAGGTTAAATGCATAAAACATTGGACAAGAAATTGAGAGCATCTGAGTCACAGTGCTAATTTAGACTAGAAAAGTGAACTTCTACAAGGGGAGGAGAGACAGTATAAAATTAGCTGTTTGCCAAGCATGCCCAGTAGGTTGGGTACTTTATGGTTCCCTAGTGTATAGTCCTACTTTATTAAAGACTCGAGTAGCAGAAGTGCGTATTACATTGACATCTGGAGAGCTGCCCACCCTGACAGAAGGGATAATTTTTAGCCATTCTGCCCCCAAACAATACCTTTTCAAGAGTTGATTTTTTCCTAATCTCTAATGCCCTTATTATTAACACAGGGGATTGCAAAATTGGTGAGGGATGTCAAAGATCAACTCCAGTTCATAAAGCAACTCTGACCTCAGAAGAGGGGGAGGAGGAGCTGAGGGCAGATGGCAGATGAATGTTATCTAATGCAGAATCTGTGCTTTTAACTGCTAGAAAAGACTGAAGCTTTAATTTCCCCTGATGTAGACTTATCATCTGTAATGACTCTTGTATTATCAGGTAGCATAAGGGGGAGGCAGGGGGAGGGCAGGTGCATGCAGGTAGTGAAGAGGTAGACAAAACACATTTGAAAAGAAGCTTTGGGCTTCTGTGCATATCATTCAAATGGGAGCAAACAAAATTAAGAACATAAAACAGTAAGTTTATTCCTAAGGTTTTGCAGTTCTGGCTTCTGGGGCTCAGATCTTGAGATAGCTCAGCCCAAAGAAGGGCGAAGTAGTCAGTGCTTGGACAGGAAAACCCAGGGTCCAGCAGGGAGTTAATCCTGGTAACTTGTCATTGACTTGGTTGTGAAAAGGTTTTAAAACCCTTTGCTTGTGACATGTATGTGACATTCATACGAACAATTGTATTGTGGTGACTGCCTTACGGCAAAGTACTTAGTGCTTTCGCTTCAGTGAAATGTGCTAGCTTTTCAGTACAGTGGTGTGCTATAACAGAATGAGGCAAAAAGCACCGAGTATTTTGCCTCTTGAAATGATCATATATTATTTGTAGTATTTTAGTGCCTTGAACAATTATAATGGCCAGGACCCCTTTGTTTGCCACTTGTGGAAGAAATCAAACTTCACGTTGTGGTTGAATCATAACTGACAGAGCCAGCCTTTCTTTATTTAGGGCTATACTGCAATCACAGGGAGGATTTCATACAGCAAGGGGAATCACCCACTTGTCTGTTTCAAAGCAATCCTCCTCCTCTCTGAGTTTTCAAGCATTTTTATACTTAAGACAGATAAAGAGGAAAAAAAATACAACCTTGGAGAAACTAAAACAAGTTTACTTAATTGGACATCTCTGGACAGGGTAATAAGACATGCAGGATTTCTTATCTCAAAACATGTAACTGAAATAAGCAGTATCAGCACTTCTGTCTGTTTTTCTAGTCAAGTAGGCCAAAAGCCTGACTAAATTTACTCCTACATTCCCTAATTTTTTTTCAACAAGTTAGATATTTATAGCCATTACCCTTTCAACTTCTAGTTTTTCTTTCTTTTTACTTTCTTCTGTTTCAACATACAAATTATATACTTCATTTTTGGGTGATGGGCTGTTCCTCGTTTGTTTGGCAGCATAGCTTAAGCAGCATTGTATTATCATAAACACTAGGCATACTTCAATAAAAACAACAAACAATATCAACAAACTATGAATGAGGGTAGAGCCTAAGGAACTGAAAATAGAGCTAAACCAAGAATTCAAATTCCAACCATCTGACTTATGCAATTTAGCTGCTTCTTTTTGAATATGTTTACTTAAATCCTGGATTTCTTCTGAATTATCGAGAATATAAGCACAACATTCTTTACCTATTACAGCACAGACTCCTCCTTTGCTGGCTAGTATATAATCTAACACAAGTTGGTTTTGCAATGTCATTTGCCTTATTTCCTTCATTTCTGTATTTATTTTATCAAAATTATCAGCAGTAGCATTAGCAATCTTTTCCAGAGATGCTGCAACTTTCTTTATCTCGGACATAGCTAAGCCTGTGCTATAGCTGGGGAACACTATACCCCAAAACCTTTGATTTTCTGTAATTTTGCGAACATTGCGAATTCTTCCTTTAGGTAAGTGAGATTTAATAGTGAAGGCAGGATACGCTGCGGAGACATAGCATGTTCTTCTTCAACCGGAGGGAAGATTTTTACAGGCCTTATCTCTTCACACAAAATAGTGACCAGTATATCCACCTGTATTACTGTGTGAGGACATCATCCGTTGTGAATAATAGCTTGAAAATTGACCTGCAGGGGAGTAGTTAGATATCCAGGAACCATTAGAAACCAAGCACCATTTATCTTAAATTCTACCTCGCACTTACTGACTCCTACTGCAACATGAGATCTAGGAACTAGGTAGAGGCCTTTTTCTTGTCCTGAAGGGCATAGTGTTGTCATTGGGGCATATCCTCTTCGCTCTGTAGTGGCAAATCCTCTTTGCCAGTAGGCACTTGGCTCAGTACTGGTCTTGAGCTCTCCTGCTGGCAGGCACTAGGCTCACTACCAGTCTGGAGGCTGATCACAAGATTGATATGGAGGAGACTCTGGGTGTAATGGGGGCTGATGTTTCCTTACTGTGTGAAGCGTGGATCCATGTCTGGAGTCCTTGACACTTTATTGCAGTGTTGGTGGTCAGGGGTACCTGGAATGGGCCTTTCCAGAGAGGTTCCAGAGATGACTTTTGTGGATGGACTTTTATATGCACCCAATCTCTAGGCAGGATAGAATGGCATGGCTCATCTAGTTCTTTGGGGAGAGCGGCCTGTACCTGTGAATGAAAAGCCTTAACACACTTCATTAGTGCCTTACAATAGTCCAGAATAGTATCATCGAGTGAATGTATATCGAAAATTGGGAGGCAACAGGTGGCGAGGCGGGGAGCCTCATGGGTCTTCCCATTAGACTTTCATGTGGGCTAAGCCCAGTCTTTCGGTTGGCAGTAGTTTCGTACTCATAAGGGCTATGGGATTTGCATCTGGCCATTTTAGATGAGTCTCAGCACAAATTTTGGCCAGTTTATTTTTCAGAATGCCTGAGGCTTGTGGATGGTATGGGCAATGAAAGTCCTGTTGGATCTGCAGGACTGTGCAGATTTCTTTCATTATCTGTCTAGTAAAATGAGTTCCTCTATCAGAGTTTAGGGATAAAGGAATACCAAACCTTGGAATAAAGTCTCTGAGCAACTTTTTGCTTACAGTGATGGTGTCAGCTTTTGCACATGGGTAGGCTTCTACCCATCCAGAAAACATGCATACAATAACAAGAACATACTCATAAGGACAACATTTCTGCATTTGAATAAAATCTAATTGTAAGTTTACAAACATTCCCCAAGTTGGGGGATGTGCTGTCGTCTTTGTTTTTACAGGCTTTCCCACATTATGGGCTTGGCAAATAGGACAGGTGTGGTAGTACTGTTAAGCCACAGATGGAAAAGTTGGAGCAAACCAGTCAAGTTTAACAGCTTCTATCATCTTCCCCTTTGCTCACATGTGCCGTGCCATGGTGTATGTGAGCAAGATGAGGAAGAAGGACCACTGGGTACACCAGGCAGCCGTCTCGGGAGCGCCACAAATGGTCAGGGTGTAACAAACACCCAGCCAGTCTCCATGCATGTTTCTCGGGTTCTGGAGTCTAATCTTGGAGGAGGGCAACGTCGTGAAGACTTGCTAATGGAGACTGGTCAGTTGGAATAGACAAAAACACAGGTGTAGTCTGAGGAGCGGAAATAGCTGCAGCTTTGGCAGCAGAATCTACCAGGGCATTTCCACGTGTAACATCATCATAAGGTTTCTGGTGAGCTTGGCATTTAATAATAGCAACAGCAGAAGGTAATTGTAAAGCATTCAACAAGGCATTTGTGTATGGGCCATTACTAATCTTGGCACCTCCTGAAGTGAGGAAGCCTCTTTGTTTCCAGAGTTGGCCATAATCATGTACAATACCAAAAGCATAGTGAGAATTAGTATAAATATTAACAGAGGCAGCAGAGGCTAGGGTGCAAGCCCTGGTGAGGGCCACAAGCTCAGCAACTTGAGCTGAATATACATTAGGTAAGTGATGGCTTTCTGTAACATCATACTGGGAACATATTGCATATCCTGTGACAAGGGAACCTTTTGAGTTTCTTTGACATGATCCATCAAAATAGAATACTAGATCTGGGTTTTGCAAGGGGTTGTCCTTTAGATCAGTGCGGGGCATTGTTAGGTGAGCAGTAACAAAAATGCAGTCATGGGGTTCACCATCGGAAGGGGTAGGTAACAGAGAAGCAGGGTTTAAAACAGGGCACCTAGTTAGGGTGGCATTTCCAGCAGAGAGAAGCAAGATTTCATACTTAGTTAATCTAGCATTTGAAAGGTGTTGGGTTTTTGTTTTTAGCGAAAGGGCTGCTACAGCATGTGGGACAGCAACAGTAAGGGGAGAACCTAATACAAGGGTGGAGGAAAGTTCAACAGTGACGGTGGCTGCAGGTACAGCAAGGAGACATAGAGGAAATCTGGCTGTAACTGGGTCAAGAGCAGAGCTATAATAAGCAATGGGACGGTGCTTGTCTCCATGTGTCTGAGTAAGTACTGCAGGTGCAAATCTGTCCTTTTCGTGACAAAAAAGAATAAAAGGTTTAGTATAATCGGGAAGGCCTAAAGCAGGAGCTTGTGACAGAGCTTGTTTAATAGAGGCAAAAGCGGCTTTGATTTCTGAAGTCCAGGGTAAAGGCTCAGGGGTATTAACAAGAGTCAGATTTTGCAGCGGCTTGACTAT
>NW_017728886.1:264918974-264946924 GCF_001723895.1 Crocodylus porosus | reverse complement strand
CCTGGTTGGCCACAATAATGACAACTGTCATTATTTTGGGACTGAAATCCTTGTCCCATCCCATGACCACATCTTCAGCCTCTGAACAGTCCTCGGCTTCTGCCCTTGCCTAAAGTCTGTAATTGTAATGACGTTAGCTTAGTTTCCATGGATTCCTTTTTTCTTTTTCTGGCAGGTTGTACAGTGACTTGCAATGGTGATTAGTTCTGCAAGTGGCTTAGTCTGCCAACCTACAGCAATTGTGCACAACTGTTCTTGGACTTTAGAAAGAAGTCCGTGGACAAAAGCGGAAGCAACTGCTTCTGGGGCAGTTTCAGTACCAGAAGGTCTTTCAAATACTAGTTTCAAGCGGTCTATGTAGTCTGCTGGGGATTCTCCTTTATTTTGTTTACAGTTATGTATTTTGGCCCGGTCAGTTTTCCTGGGGCAAACTTTAAACGCAGCCTCAAGGAGGCGTCTTTGGGCGTCTGCTAAGTGATCTCCTGTTTCGGGGTCTTGAGTAGGCCAAGTAGTCTGTGTGATGAGGCGTTTGCGGACTTTGGAGGGCAGAACACTTCTCATTAATTGGTTCAAATCTGCCCATGTTGGATTATAACAATGGATTACAGTGTCTAATTCATCTCTAAATTTTTGGGGTTCCTTTCTGATGTTGGGAAATTGTTTAACAAGGTTTAAGAGATCTCCTGGGGTCCAGGGGACAGGGACTGTGATTGTAGTTTCCCCATTTGGACCTTGCCCTGGAAGTTGGCATAAAGGCATAAGCTGAGCCTTTTTAGATTTTAAAGAAGGGGCTGGACCATACTGGGTACCAGACCTTAAACAAGAGAAGGGGGTTGAGATTTCAGGAGACAGATGCCATGCCTCCGGTGGGCATGGGCATGCCCCGGGGCAGGTGATGGTTGTTGAGTGATAGTTTCCTGGTGAGGTGGGCTAATCCTGCCGGAAGAGCCTATTTGGTTACTTTTTCAGGTTCAGATTGTGCCTCGGGCTGATATGGGGGTGGTACATCAAGAAAAGCGATTACATCTTCTGCAGATTCATTCTCAGTTATTTGTGGATAAAGTTGTTTTGGTGCTGATGGTACTATTGATGGGGGACCCCCTTTTGGTGTACTTTTCTGTTTTAATTCCTTTATCTGAGATTTCAGTTTTTCTTGGGAGTCTTTAAGTCAAGTAGGCCAGAAGCCCAACTAAATGTACTCCTACACACTGTACCAGTAGAACAGACCAGCACCATACCTAGGTTCCTGGTGGCCCTGGGCACACTTCTAGTATTGGGCCCTCCTTCGCCAGAGATAATGTTAATAATAACCTGACAACAGAAACAAAATTACCATTTTTGGGCCCGCTTTTTGTCCAGGCCCCGGGCAGCTGCCCGGTTTGCCCATGCCTGTGTCCAGCCCTGGAACAGACTGTATTGTTGGCCAAGATTTTTAGTTTACAGTACAAAATAATTTTCCTACTCCTTGGTTTTGGGTCCCAAGCAAAACCAAATTCATGGGTTTCATTAGTACGTTAGGGGAAAAAGATCAGTTGTTTAGACTGGTATTGCTGCGGAAAGGCTTAATATTGTTGCGGAAGAAAGGCTTAATATAGCTAGAAGGAAGTCCTGCAAACTGGAAAACAGGTAAGTTTAACTGGGGTCTTCATAACTGCGGTGGAGTTACAGGTAGGGTGGGAGCTTGAGGCAAGAGGGAAGGCTGTTGCAGGGAGGCAGATCTGAATGATTCCAGTGAATTTTTTACTATGTTTTTGTCTTTGACATTTATATTACTTCATTTATAGTTTAGCAATAAAATTACTTTGATTAATTTTATTTGATTATCCTAAAGGGTGAAAAAAAAGTGAAGTAGTATTGAAAGGGAGCTGCACTATGTGCAGGAAGTATGCAAATTAATCAAAGATTTAGAATCATTATAGTTGTAAGCTACTTCTTGCTTCCAAAGGCCAAGCAGGGCTTGCAGCATTTTGGCCTTCTTGATGGTGCTTCTTGATTTAAACTCTGTTTAATACTCACCAGTTGTGATTTATTTGCTGAGCCTGTTGGCGATTATATAAATCATGAACAAATGGAACTGACTTCCTCCCAATTGGGTTGCTTTGGCTGTGGTAATGGGAGTGATAACAGTAGACAAATATTTGTCATAAAAGTCAGCAGATACATATATGAATGAACACAAAGAGCAAATGATGTGTTGAGCAGGATATTTTCATGTCGCCAGGTAACTTAGGGAAGCTCTGCAGCTATCAGACTAGATAATCATCATGGTCCCCTATGGCCTTACCATCTGTTAATCTCATTAATGAATCTGTAGCAAGACTGACCAGCTTGTACAGCCCCTGGTCACTTAGGCCTCATGGACCACACCAGCAGAGCCCAAATGCCATGGTACCCAGGGCCCCTGCTGGGCTGCATGTTACAGGCACATGAGTGCTTCTTCAGTCCGCCCCCACACCATCCACTTCCTCCTCGTACAGCACGTGTGCATGGGTACTCCTCTCCCTTGCACCACATGTGCATAGGTGCTCCCCTCCTTCCTGCCCTGTGGGTGGTTTCCCCTTCCACAGCAGGCTGGTGCATCGGCACCTGTTGCTGCACTGCATGTGGCATCTCACCTTTGGCTGCTCAGCCCCAAGTTCCCTTGCTACACGTGGTTACCAGTGCCCCCTGCACTGTAGGTCGTGCCATGCTGCCCTGCCTATGCGCACCTTGTGGAGCTGCATCAGGCAGCAGATGCAGGAGGGAGGTGGACCTATGAGACCTGAGAGCAGCAGTAGCCAGGTGGGAGCTTGGGGACTGCATGTTAACTCCTTGTGGGCTGTATATGGCCTGTGGGCCACCAGTTGGACAGCCCCAATCTATAAACTGGCAAGCTACAAAAAGAGTTAATGCTGTTGGTCCCTTCTTTTATAAAATGCCAAATGTGTTAGAGTTAATAACATTGCTTCTTCTGGAAGGCAGGTAGTGTACATTAAGATCTAAGACCATGATCAGGAAAGCTTCCATCTCTGGGTTTGGAACCTACCAGTAAAACTGTTACTGAACCAGTCTTACGCTACATTTAATCTGGTGGCAGGAGAGACGGGCAGCCTTGGAAATGGTGTATATATTTTTGTATGATCTGTAATGGTCACAGTGTATAACAATGTTTGCATGAGTGGCTCATACTAAAAATCCATCATTTTTTCTTATATTGATTTCACTTTAACTAGATACATGCAGGCTACTTCATTATGTCCCTAGAAATACTTTGAAATCCTTGGACTTTATAAGGAGTGTTGCCATTTTCTCTTTCCCTTCCTTCTTTATACTTAGTTATGATCCCTATATTGCCTAATATTTTTGGTGCAAAAAGACTCATTTGTGTGTGTTGTTGACTATTTCAGTTCACTTTAAATTTTCTGTTTTATGAGTCTTCCTGTACATTAGGTTTAAAATGCAAGTTCTCAAAACTTTGCTTACAGAAAAAGTAATCTCACATAAGTGGGTTATAGACGTAAAAGTAAAGCAAAGAAAAAAAAATGGACTGCTTCTTATCTTAAAACCATGCCCCTGAAAAAGTGGAAATTTCCTGTGGGTAATTCCTTGCTGATATGAAACATCATTAGATAGCCTGTGTAGAGGTTGTGAGTTAGTTGCTCTACAGCACATTTTGAGATGGTACACTTGATTCCAGATATTATTAAAGAATTTCTAAAGGGAAATTAATTTGAAACATAAATAGACTATTGTTGTGATCCCTTTATTAATAGTTCCTTTTCTGTGTTATGTAAGGAAGGTAATATCAGAATCTATTAGTGTGGCACAAATAGAAACTTTCTATTCATAGACCGAATGAAGAAAGATTTCAATACCTAAACCGAATCTTAATCTGATTCCCCTTTGTTGTCTTTGCAAAGTGTTGTAGTCTATCACAGCCTCAGTGAATATTTTTGCAAAATATTGTAGCAGTGTAAAAATCATGTGTGCGCGAATGAAACAGATGGCTGTGTAAAGGAGCAGCTGGTAGGTAAAATGTCAGGCCTGTAGTGGATTTCTTCTGCTTAGATCATGTGTCATGGCTATGGAGTAAAAGTATTTCCTGATTTTTTGGTGTTCACAGATGTGGACCTTGCTCCCAAATTTGATAATAAATTATACCAGTTAAGATTTTTCACCAGTTACTTATATTGCTGGAAATCTGACAATTATTCCTTGTTTAAAAGTTACTATGTTGGAAAGTCATTAATCCACAGCTTATGCTGAAAAGTAAAGAAAAATGTTTTAAAAGTCTAGCAGCCACAATGAGAGTGGTTGAGAACTTGCACTTCTGCAGCTGCTTGTTTCTGCTGTCCAGCTGTGTTGGATGGGAAGCCTCCTCGTGGCTTTCTCTTTGTCCATCACCCTTTTGTCTTCCCTCCCCTAACAGCATACGTGAGCACTTCTTTTGCTCAGAAAGTATCTGGAAATTTAAAAGACATTCCCACCCCAGCTGACTTAGCACAGCTTCAAGTGAGTAGCTCTAAGAAAGATGGTCTCTGTAAATATTTAAGTTACCATTTTGTGTGCCTTGACCCAGCCTTTTTCCTGACAGAAGGAAATGGGAAGCAATAAAATGGTGTAGGTATTTGCACTGATACAGTACATCAGGGAGGATATTTTTTGCCCTTGGCCACTTTTAGAGCTCTAGTTTGGAGGCAGAGACCTATGTCCGGACTGTAAGATGGCTCTAAGTGCTGGATGGGATGGATGTAAGTGAGAAGGGGGATTATGGATGCCTAGGTGTTGTGATGCATGCTAGCAGTTGGAAACGGGGCTAATGGTATAGGAGAGAGGGAACCGTGACCAGGAGCTGGCTCCTTCCTTCTGAAGAAGTGGCAGCAGGCTTCCATTAAAAGCATCTGTTCGTCCACCACGGCATCTGTGGCTGATGAGAGGAGTCCATTTATGACGCATGCTGCTCCTGAGAGTAGGAAGCAAGTAAAGAAAAGTAAGAGAAGGATGCAGTCCTGAACACTGTGATCTTTTACGAATATTTGAGATGCTCTGTAGATTTTTCTTTGCTCAGAAGAGAGGAAAGAGTCATTTCACCCTATCCTCAGTAAATGGGAGCAAAATTTATTTTGGTCGTCTAGAGCGGTGGTCTCCAAACTCTTTTGATCACGCACCCCTATCAGTAAAAAATATTTGAGCACTCACCCGCAATAAATGTGTATTTATTTATTTATAAATTATATACATGTACTACTGTACTAATATATTATGTACATTATAAAACATAGACAAAAATAGAAATTAAAAAAGGGTGAGATTAAAGATGAAATAAACAATATTTAAAATTTATTTATTTATTAAGGGTACAAAAAACCTTTTTGCTCTCACTAAAAAAAATATTATTTAGTTTTTACTTTGTAATGTGGCTGATGAAGAGCTCGTACTAGGAGTAGGAGAAGTGTCAGCTCTGCCATTTTCTTGCTGTTCGCTTGCGATCGCATTATTATCTTCAATCTGTGATTTTTTTGCAGGAATCTTTTTAAGCCACTTGTCCGTTTTGTGAGGGTTAGTTTAGTTAAAACTAGATAATATAATTTGTAAATCCACTTAACCGGGCACACAAACTGCAATATGTCACAATATGCTGAAAGAGAACGAATGCTTCTTCCCTCAGGATACCTCATGTACCGTACCGTACGTGACATGTTACCATCCAACATACGGACTGAGTGAGGGCGCTGGTGTCAATCTGTATATTAAATATTAGTAAAGATTAATTTCTTTCTTTTTTTTTTTAGATAAAAAAATAAATAAAAATACAAGTTCTAATATTTTCTTTGCACACCCCAGTGGATCATCTTGCGCGCACCCTACTTTGGAGACCACTGTTCTCGGCAGATGCAAGATTTTCCTTTTGAATGTTCTGCCTTTGAGGAGATTCACATTAATACTAAACGTGGATTTTCACATATTGCGTCCCACCACTGACAGTAAGCTAGACTTTGATTTCCAGACTGAAGTAGGCTAACAGCAGTTAAAACATACCTTGTACCTTTTTCTACCTTGCACATTTTTTTTCTCACCAGCCTGAAAATACATAAGCAGAACTGCGAGTGTTATTATTCTGTAACATTTATGTTTTGTTAATGCAAGTTCAGAGGCCGGACTTTGGTGCTCCATTGTGCTCGGTTTGTATAAACACAAAAATAAATTACTGCGTCTGTTCCAAAGACTGCAATTTTCTTCAATTGTAAAACAGCTTAGAAAATAATAGTACACTTATTTGGAATACAGATTGGGGGAAGCTTAGTTTTAATGTTCTCTTTGCAGGTAGAATAATCACTGTTGCCTACTTTCTTCTTTAATGCTTTTTCAATACGCGTCTTTTCTCTGCAAGTCTAGATAAGCATTTCCTGGTACAGCGGAATGCCAATAAAGAAATGTGAACAAAAGGAACAAGCTAGTAGCAAAGTAGACCACTCGGATTCATTTAAATAAGATGTAACATTTTCATAGCTTCTTTCCCCATTTACTACAAGAACAATTGTACTGTAGCGTTGAGTCATTATAACCTGCAACCTAAAGCAAATGTAGAAAGTTTTGTTGTCATGATTTGTGGAACCTGACTGCTAAGACCAGAGGGCTGCAGAGCTTTTGAGGTGGCTGCAGGTTTCATTAATTTTATCCTTGCCAGCACATTCTGTTTTGGAAGTAAGAGAGATGTACAATACAGGCAGGTAGATTATGTGGGAATACTTTTAAAGTTGCAGCTAATCAGTAGAAATGTGCTATATCTTCTGTTTTCCACAAAATTAGTTCCATTTCATACATTTCCTTGAGTGGTGGTTCTTTTTGCATAATGGAAAAGATTGTGATATCATATTCAAACAGGATATTTGTTTTACAAAAGGCTAAAGCAGAGAACACCATTTAAAAAATAAAGCAAGAATGAGAACAATCATAGCACTTTACATCTTAATGGCATTTTCTCAGCCTGTCTCCACAGGACTGGTTACTGATAACTGATTTCCCAAGAGCTGGGGAAGAGATCTGTAGTGACCATTCTGGATGCGGGGGGTGGGGAGGGGAAAGAAAAGCTACTCATCTGTAACAGGAGAATAGTATAAGGAGCTTCTAGATAATACTGTATCTACCTGCTATCCTAATCTATTGATCTAGACCCCACAATAAATGTAGTTTCATCTGGCTTCACCTGCTGACACCTTTGAAAGGTGTAGGCCCTAAGGAAGCCGAGAAATTGTTTTGGGGGAAAATAGAAGTAGTGGGGTGAAATTAGGGAAGGAAGCGAATACTAAGAATTAGCGGAAAAGTTTTATGTAGAGAAATGTGATGATTGGTCTTCTGCAACGGTCTCCAAAGAGGTGGTGGTAAAAGCATTAGACCTTGAGAAAACAGGTATGATCACTGTGCAGCATTGGTCAGGCTGCGGTTGGAGTACCGCATCCAGTTTTGGGCGCCGCACTTCAAGAGGGATGTGGACAACATTGGAGGGTCCCTTATAGGGTTAGGGGCCTGCAGGCAAAGCCCTGTGAGGAGAGATTAAGGGCCCTGGATCTCTTCAGCCTCTGCAAATTTGTAGCCACCTACAAATTCATTGGGGGCAGACAACAAGGAATAAGAGATGCTCTGTTTACCAGGGCACCCCTTGGAATAACTAAGAACAATGGCCACAAACTGACAGAGAGCAGATTTAGGTTAGACATCAGAAAGAAGTTCTTTATGGTCAGGGTGCCAGAATCTGGAATGGGTTTCCAAGGGAGGTGGTGCTCTCCCCTACCTTGGGGGTCTTCAAGAAGAGACTGGACAAGCACCTGGCTGGGGTCCTCTGACCCCAGCACTCTTTCCTGCCCAGGGCAGGGGGTTGGACTTGACGATTTGCTGAGGTCCCTTCCAACCCTAATATCTACGAATCTATGCCCATAAATCTTTAGCTTGTAATAACAAAAATCATAACATTCAAAGCTTTGGGTTTTGCTGTCTTTCCTTATAGTTTAGGCATGTATTCTGCAGGGCAGGGGGCTTATCTTGTATCGCACCAAGCACAATGTCAGCATTAACAATATTATGAATCATAACTGCTGTAGGAAAATCTCTTGCACTAGCCGAGGGGACTTGGATTAATGACCTATTAGGTCTCCTCCATTTAACTTCTGAGGATTTTCTTACACTGTATTGTGTGACACAACAGAGTTTTTGTTAGACTCTAAGCTGTTTATATATCTTCTCTGAGTTTGAGCACTGCTTCCTGTCTTGGTCTCCTACTATCCCAGAGAAAGGAGTGGGTCAAATTCAATAAAATGAGAGAATGCGTTATTCCTTTCTGGGTATTGGAAATAGAATATAGATAGCCATTCTGATGCTAGGTTTTTTTCCCACTTGGATTTATTGAATTTTAAAGGCTGTGCCTTATGTTTGGAAAAGGCAGCTGGGGCATCTAACAGAGAATTTTTACTGGGCAAGAGAGGTACACATTGGAGGAAAGCTGTTGTCCCCATCTAGAGAAATCGGCACAGTGTAGATGGCATCTCTGCAGTGACAACAAGTGTATCGGCCTTGTTATATACATACTTTGTTGCCAACCAGTGGCATACACATGTGCATGCCCCCACACCCGCAGACTTCGGAGCAAATTCCAAGTCCCCGTTTAAGTCAGTAGTAAGATTCCAATTTGATTAGACCCTTCAATTGTAAAGTGTTTGGGACATAAAAAGTATTGTGTAAGTGTGTAGCATAAGAGAAGTAATTTTTAAGTAGTAATACAACCCTGTAGAATGTATTTCTTGTTGCATGATTTGTGTTTCTCCACAAGTATACTTCAGCTCAGAAGCTTGGTGCATTTAAATTCTCCAGACATTTCATCTATTTGTCAAATTCACCTTGGTTTTTAGGCTTTGGTCTCTCATCAGCTTGTGTTAAATTGTGTTTTGATATGAATTTCTACGGGGAAGAAAGAACAGAGGTTCTGAACTTCTTTGGCTCTACTGAGCAAACTGCAGCTTGTGTTCAGTTTGAAGTGGAACCTGCTCCCTTTTTAGTTCCCTTTCCCACCATGTTTAAATAGCTCTACCTCCCTTGCTTGCAAATGCTGCTATTATATCTTGTTAATTGGAATCCTTCTTTTTACTTGCATGGTTATTTTGCAACATCTATGAATATATTTCCTTTTCCTTGTGTGTTTTTTTTTTCTTTAAAAGTGTATACAATGAATTCTGTTACTGATGTGTTGCTTCTATTGTCTGCAAAGGGACAGTTGGAGCACAGGATTGATTGCCCTTCCTAGGCAGTTGTCCTGTATTGCCAATTATACTGTCAAGAATCCTGCAATGTGTGGTTTTTCTTGCATGCTTCACTACATTCATAAATTAAAATACAGTAAGGATGCATAACCCACGTGTCACCTGTAAGTCTGTATACTATGAGGGACCACAGCCATATATTTTTTTGCCAGAAAGTGCTGTAGATTAGTTAGGGTGCCAGTAGAAGTGCAGCTCCTCACTGAGAAAGCTTTGCAGAAATCGTTCCCCCAGACCAAACGGAAATTCACTGTTGGTTCCAGGGGGGAGAGGACTCTAGCTGCTGGTTGCCAGCCTACAGCTGATTTCTCCTAGCAATGACCCCAGCTCTTCCAGTCTGACCTGTTTCAGAAAGGGAAGGGGGGGAAGGGAGAAGATCTGAGGTGCAGCTCCCAGCTGTAACTCAGAACGATTTCTGCAGAGCGCTCTGAGTGATGCCATTACCCCAAACCAAACAGAAGTTCACTGCTGGTTACTGAGGAGAGGGGAATCTAGCTGCAGGCTGGGAGCTTGCAACGGCCAGGGCTCTGCCAATGCTCACTGTTTTCAGATTGGGAGGGGGAAAAGGCAGCAGAGGGAACTCACTCTTGGGGCTCCCCAACTGGTGCTGAAGCATGGGCTGGATAAATTGGAGACCCCCCATCTTGAGGGGGGTGGGGGAGGCTGCAATACACCTACCCTACCCCCCCAGAGGGGGACTGAAAAACCCCCAGATTGAACTCCCTCTGCTCCCTTTCCCCCCTCCCATTCTGAAAACAGGGACAGGCTGGGGGCTCTGCAAACACAAGTTACACAAGAGGCTACATTGTATAATATCTTTATCTGATACCTCATGCAATGAGAGATCAGATTTTCACCCAATCGGCCATGTTTTAAGACAGGAGCGTCCAACCTTTTTGAATGTGGGGCCGGATCATGAACTTTTTATCACCCAGTGGGCCGGCGAGCCATATTCAAACACCATGTGCCGATCTGGACTGACCAGTGCAGGCAGGGGGAAAATGTAGCTGAGCCCCTGCCGCTCTGGCTGGGTTCATCCCAACCCGAGCGGCACACGGCTCCGCCGCCGCTTCTGCTGGCGGGTGCAGACCCAGCCAGCCTCCTCCCGTCCCCAGCAGCATGTGGGAAGCCGGCTTCAGCTGCATGCTGCTCCGGATGGGACAGGCCTGCCCGGGATGGCACCAGCCAGCGGAGGTGGTGGCGGAGCCGTGTGCTGCTCGGGACTGACTGGCGCAGGTATGGGGAAAGTGCAGCTGAGCCCCTGCTGCTCCGGCTGAGCTCATCCTGTCCCGGAGGCACATGGCTACTCCTCTTCCCACACGCACTGTCGGCACCATCAAGCTGACACGGTGCGTGTGGGAGCCTTGTCCCTTCCCCAGACCTTTAGCAGCCATTAGGAAGCTGCTGAGGGGTGGGAACAAAAGCAAACAGTGTTTACTTTTGTTTCCCGTCGCAGTACCTTGGGCCTCAGAAAATGCCTTGGCGGACCACGTGGTGGCCTGTGGGCCGTATGTTGGACAGGCCTGTTTTAAGTTGTTTATAGCCATGCGCTTATGTTTGGTCACAGCTATGAACTGCTTTTTGTGGCCAGATCAGGTGATAATTGTCACTTCTGTCTGCACCTAAAATTCTTAAAACCCTTGCTCTTTGAGTCATGAAAATCTCTGCTTTAATTTTTAAGCAGGCTTCTTATTCCTTGTGTTTCCAGAGGAAAGTGGTACATGTCATCAAAACTTTACTGGAAAGTTCAAAAGCTAGAAGACAAAGGAGAACCCAAAATTTTAAACAGTTGAAGTTGGCAATATTAACTGTATGTTACAGGCTGTAAGTTCCCTGTGGCTGGCACCATGCCTTTTGTCTCTTTGTATAGCACTGAAGATATTTTCATGGTGCTCTGTGGAACAAATGGCTTAAAGGTAATCTTGGAAGCTGTATAATAAGGAGCCAACAGTAGAGCCATGTATAAAACATTACCATGCGATTCTGATAAAAACAAATCAGCACAACCTCTGGAAAATAAATTGCGTCTCTGACTGTTGTAACATACTTGGAAAGTATGTGTGCAATAATGGATATGCTGCCTTTTTTGAAAACCTTTTGAAAACATTATCTCATAAGATACTGTAAAGGAAAGGAACTGCAGATTAAAATGTAGTTGTGATAGGAAACAATAGTACTAATAAGCAGCTTTCTTCATGGTGGAGAGGTGTTAATATGAAAGCACCACAGGAATCAGTGTCAGAACAAATTCTGTTCATTGTATTAGTGACTGGAGGGAGGAACTGGATACCACGCTGGTGAAATTTGCTGCTGATACAAAACTCTTTAGGTTGGTAAAACCAAGCGAGACTTTTGAAAAAGTCCATTAGAGCTAAGTGAATGAGTTGATGAAATTTAGTTTGGATAACAAATGGCCTTAATGGGCTGAACTGCCAGCTTTTCAGGAAGTAACTCGGAGTGTATCTGTACAGAACTCCTGGGAAAGGTAAGTGGAGTAACTGAAGATTTGAATGTAAAATATGTTGGTTATAATTGGTTAAAACTGTGGCCATGTACATACATTCAGTTTCTCCTGGGGAGTCAGTACTCTCCCAGGAGAAACCATGACTGTGCAGATGTTCAGGATTTTTCTCCCACAGTAAAATTGGCTACGTGGAGCGGGGTGGGAGGGGGTGGGGAATTACCTGGGAACAAGCAGGGTTAAATAATTCCCTTGAAAAATAAAGTTCTCTTTAAGCAGGCTTCCAACCCTGTACACAGAGCAAATATCTGTATACACTCGCAGCACAGTCCTCCAACACCCCAGGGTTCTTTGTTCCCACTCTTCTGCTCCCTCCCCCTGGAAAACTGTCTGCTGCAGCTGAGCAGAGAGCAGAACAACATGCCTCCTTCATAATCTCACATTGTGCTGCAGGGAGACGCAGGCTGACTCCAAGCAGTCTGGGCCAGCCCTGTGCACTGCTACCGTTTGTCTCCAGGCTGGCTGAGGAAGTCTGCAGAGCCTGCAGAGATGTGTGTGCCAAGACCCTCTGGCTGTGCATGCAGCATCAGTACTGCAAGCTCTCCAAGGGCTCAGCATTTAACTGTTTGTGCAGCAGTCTCCAGGTAAATTTTCTACCAGGAAAACAAACCTGGAAGAATTCTCCCAGATCATCTGCACAGATGTACGCAGCCTGCGTGACTGCTGTTCAGAAGAAAAGTAATCTTGGTTCTCTTAACTTGACTCGCTTCTGAATCCAGCATCCATGTAGGGATATATGGGGTCTAAATTCATACCTTAATTCAATGTATTTAACGTTGCAGTTTTTCCTATGTAGCTATGTCTTTAGAGAATACCAAGTATCATATATTGCTGTGCAGTCCCCAGCTAGGTACTTCCGAGTTTGATTATAGTAGTAATGTGGGCAGATGAGGAAAAGCTCTTTGCTTAAAGGCAGTGGAATTAGGCCTGACATTTTCAGTGCGGGGTCTTTGACTTAAAAATTCAAGTCCCTGCTGAGCTACAAGAATCCCAAGTTAACTAGGTATTTAGGTAGTTTCCTGTGCCTCTCACCATGCTATCAGATATAGTCCTTTTTTGTTCAAGGGCTGCTGCTTTTTGGAAAACATCCTACTATCAAAAGAGAAAGTAAAAATGCTAGTTCAGGCAAGCAGCTGCCAATGTGTAACCACTCTTTCTTGAAGCCTGGCTTCAGATGGATTCAGATGACAAAATGCTTATCTCTGGGCTTTCTTGTCCACACTAGAACACCCACCATTGCTGGCATTAATGGAGTTACAGCGATGGGAAAACTTTTTTACAAAAATTGTCAATGCAGCCTAGGAAACCAGCATCTGCTGTGAGATTTCTCCTCTGTTCCTTGCTGAAAGAGGGCTAAGTTACCATAATATAGTTTCCATTTGCTGCAGGGTAAGAGTATGCAGATGGACAGCTATTGTGGAACAGCTGACACATAGTAACTCTCCCCCACGCACACCCCCTTCTAATTTCATAGTAAATTGGTTGCTTGTTCATACCTTTGAATGGAATTTCCTGCCAAGCTCTAGACTACCAGCTGAAGTCATTTCTCCTGTTGTCTTTTGATACAACTCAGGAACTGGTATTGAGGTCAGTTGAGGTGCTAAAAGATGAGGCATGCCAACCTCTAAAACTTGGTTCAGAGTTTATACCTTTTATTAGATCGGTGGTTCCCAATCTTGGCTCACAACCCATATGAGGGGCAATGCTGGCAGTGCCACATACAGACAACAAGCCACGCTGCATGACGAGAGCTCCCCCATCCCTGTCCCCAGGTCACGGTCGCTGCCACACTTCACTCCCAGCAGTGGGTCACAGCAACAAAAGGTCGGGACCTGCGGTATTAGACCAACTCAGAAATCACAAAAAAATTATCTTTCTTTGCAAGCTTTTGGGCTCACACACCCTTCCTCAGGCTTAAGGAAAATTAAAGATGGTATAAGACCCCATAGGTAGAAAAATAAATTTCGTTTTGTACAGAAAGATTTTTTTTTTTTTTTTGGCAATTTCTTAGTTGGTCTAATAAAAGGTATCATCTCTGAACCACGGGTTTGAGACTTTTGCATTTATTTTTGTCTCAGAGCAACATGGCTACCAAATAAATCCCCAAAAGATGAGGCAGTCATTTTGGTTAGTCTGGTTTAGACCATTTAAAGGCTTGAATGTAAGGATTGAGACTCTAGACTTGGCGCACGGGTGCTACCGGGAGCTGGTAGAGTGCAGAGATGAGGGGCTGTCTGCAGCCTGTATTGCCAAGGAGGAAGACTGCTGTGTTCTGGATGAGTTGCAGTGTCTTCAGAGTTGATGCTTTCGAGACTAAATAAATGTTACCACAATTCACAGGCAAAGGCTCATGCTGGTCAAGCTTATGCATCCTGTCCTTTCTAAGGACAATATCTCCAATTAGTTCAAGATGGAAGATCGTATTCCCTAAGAAAAGTTTCCTGAGAGCTCAATAGTGCTAAGAGTCAAACATCCTCCCAGAGCCCAAATACGAAGGCAGTTGGTGAATCTGTGCCTTTGACAAGTGGAGGATGGGCTGTTGCAGCCAAAACGTCAGTCACTGAAATTCTTTATACAATTTTTTGTCTTCAAACAAGTCAAAAAATTACACCACTTAATCTGAAAGAAAAGATTGTAGTTGACAGTTCCCCTAGTTCATGAGTTCCATTACAGAAATTATCTCATAAAATGTAGATGATCTGAGTCTTCATTTAAAGCAAAAAATGTTTATGAGGTTGATGTAATAGGACTTTTTTTGGGCACTTAAAAGATTCTTTAGTTTTTTGCAATGCATAGTATATTAAATTCTAACTTTCAGGGAAAGCATCTGTTTTACAGCTATCGTTGATTACCAAGATACTTTAAATCCATATTTCTTTCTAGGAATCAGGTATACTACATAAACTAGTGGTGTTTTCCCTGTGGAACTGAAGTTTGGTATCTCTAAACTTTAAGCACTTTGAACATGAAAAGTATTGTCAGATCTAAATATGCATGTTTTAATGCAAGTCATCTCATTTTATACTATCATTGTGTGTATATAATACACTATTATACACAGATAAACACACTATGAGGAGTTATGACTATGATACGTGTGTGTATTAATTCAAAGGATGGTTATAAATCATTCATGAGAACAGTTATTTCAACCTTTAATGTTAAAATTACTGTTATATGATTAATATGTATTTGAGTTGCACTAAGAGGAATTAAGAGGGCTTTTTTGTTTGTGAAAATGTTGAACACCATCCAGATGCAAGAGGCTTTTTGACATTCTTGGAGCTCTTGCATTTATTTTCGTTCTCATGTTAAAAAGTCCAGAACAACATGTGTTTTTTCCAGAGTTTTTAGTGATCATGTTAAAATAGATTTATGCCATTTACACTTACGGATATTTTCTTATGCTCCAAATATTAGTTGTTCTATTATCTCCTCTTTTAAAAGAGGATGCATTAGTCGCAGGGTTTTCGAATGCTTGTTATCATTATAAGTGCTATATCAAAGCTCATTTTGGAAAGTGTGGCTGCTCACCATACACCATTTCTTCATAGCTGATCTGCAGGGAGATTGCTGAGTTTTGTGATATCAAGTGAGGAGGACGAGCAGGGCCAGGCAATCGCATATTTGCGGGGGTTTAATCAGAGAAGTTGTGTTATTTTTTTTTTTATCAAAGAATTTGCAATTTTTTTTATTAGAGAAAACCAGGATTCCCTGGCCATCACAATAACAGGATTACAACATTATTACTGACTAAAATGCAGTGTGAACCGTGAAGGGAAAAGTTTGCATGCTGTTCTTTTGAAATGACGTGTCTTAGGAATGCCTTTCACAGTGAAGTCAGGACAGCAGGTCCACAATGCTGTTCTTGGGCACTCTTTTCTGCATTCCAGCCCTTTTCACTGAGAGGTCTTTCCTTTTTGTACATGGTGTTTGAGAATTAGACTTGGTGAACTCTGCCTGAGCATGAGGTGCGTTGTCCTTATTATTTTGAACATAAATTTACAGTTACTAGTGGGTAAGTTTCCCATGGCCATGCATATCTCTTTGTACAGTAGTAATCTGACATGTATGTCTGATGTACACACACAGTTTTTCTGATGGCACATGGCAAGTGAAAAAAAAAGTTACTTGTCTAAGTGGACATGTGTATTTACTGCAGTTCATAAATTGAGTGTAAATATAAATGCACAAGCAAGCCTGGCCTTTGTGACTGTTTTGATTAGTAAATCTATATCTATAACAAAGACACGACAAGAGGCAAATCATATGAAGTTTGCTTTAATAGAAGGAGATTTCTCTGAGGAGCTCAGCTCCCATATTCAAAAAACAAACAAACAAAAAATCACTACCATACCTTTTCTCTGCTCATGCAGATGGGAATAGGCTAAAATACAGGAAATTTACTCCCAAGGCAAAGATCTATCCAAAATTGCTTGGACAGTAATTTACCAAATAATTTATATGATGGTCAAATGAAGCAACCTTCAGTAACATTGACTTTATCCTTATGTGACACATACCTACTTATTTTACTGTAGGTGAAAAATGACTATATGTTAGAAATAGCAGATCAAGTGGACCAGGAAATTGCTTTGAAGCTAGGTTGCCTTGAAATCCGGTAAGCTGATAACTTTCCATATTTATTATTCATCTTGTTTCTAACATACTGGTATGCATTAATTTTGCAACTGTTTTTTAATTCATAGTTTTCCTGATTCCCTGATCAATATATATGAATAAAATATTATATGGCATTCTAGTGAAAACGAATTTATCATTTCAAAGAAAAAAATGATCAGACTATACAGTAACTTATTTCTAATGTATTTTTTATTACAGATTAATTCTGCAATTCCAATTAACTGCCTTTTCATGTTGCTTTTATTTGGTGCATATTTGCAACTGAATATTTCAGCCTACAGAATACATTAGTATATTCGAAGGGAAATAAGTCAGATAGTCTCATGTCCCCATACTTCTGTAAATATTATAGGTGAAGAACATAATTAAATATAAAGTAATTCTGTTTTTTCTATCTTGACTTTACTATTCAAGATTTTCAAAATGCTAATTTAAGAACACCAGTATTTTTACAGAGAAGTTTCTGAAAAGCTAAATGATCTAACCTTGTAAGTTGTGTTGATACTTTACGTAATTCTTCCTATGTCAAACTGACAAACAGAAGCCTCTGGGAGAGTGAATGTGTATTTATCCGATTACAAGAGTCTTGAAACAAATGACCCCCTTATACCTTTTGAAGTGTATTTTCACTGTGCAATGGAGAACGTTGGGCTTCTGATAATTATTTCAGTTCTGCTGTTGTCTACCACAGGAAGATTAGTTAAAGTAACAAGATCAATAAAAAAGGGATGGTAAATAAGATGGTACGGTACAAAGGAGAAGTACAGACTGAACAGTGATTTTTAAGAAATAAAACAGGATTAAATTGCTAATTTTAGTAGGGTTAGCAATGAGTAGGAATTGGCACGTCAGTATTTAAGCAAGGGCATGAACTTCTTTCTGCCAGCCTTCATGGTAACTCATGAGTAAATGAAAGTTGCTTATGTGGAAATTAAAACTCCTTTCACCTGGATTCAGAAAGTGTAATGGATATATTTGTGCAGTTCCCTAAGCCAGTCTCATCTCCAAGATTTTTACTGAGCATGTTGTGGCTATCCGATTTCTCTCCATTGTTTTCAAGGAACTACATGTACTTGATTTTGAGTGTCCTGTGTATGAAATGACTTTCCAAAAAAAAAAAAGTATACTCTATTACCATACATGTCAATAAATATTTGAAGTAAAGGGTCTTCAGTAGTAAGTTGCTGAAAGCTTTGAATGCATTCATATTATAGCTTTGGGCTAATTCATCCAATAATTGTTGCTTGCAAATATTTTTTTCCCTGACTTTAGGAGATCCTACGGGGAGATGAGGGGCAATGCACTAGAAAAGAAGTCCAACTATGAAGTTTTAGAGTAAGTATTGCATTTTAGTTTGAGGCATGAAAAGCGTCTTGTATAAGAAAATAAAGATCAGTTCAACGAGAAGGCAAGCTCTGCTCCTGTCTTTTGTAGGACGGTCATGATAGTAAGACTGCCTTAATTTAAATAAAAACGTGAACCTGTTACACCTGATACATTTCAAACCGTTCAACCTATTACGATGGTGAGAGGTCGTTTAGCTCTGTCCGATCAAGATAAATTGGGTTGTTAATAGTTTCAACTCACTGATGTTCATTCTCATAGCAAGTCTTTTGTGTTCTGTTAAAGCACGTGGGATCAACTCGGCTAGCCCTACAATTCTTTGTTCTAAAATGGATTTTGTGTGTATAGTTAGGTTAATCAGTCACAGGAGTAATTTACACCGAGTTTTTAATAACTTACTGGCTACTTGATATTTCTACGATGTGGTTTTATTTTTCCTTTGTTTCTGTTATGTATGTGTTTTCATTGGATATTGCTTTTGTGGTTTAAAAAAACCAAACCCTGTTACATGTCCACACAAGGAGCCAAGAAGGATCCTTGTATTAAAATTTGACTTGTTCATATAATCACACTGTATATGGTAGATGACTTCAATCCAAATTTGAAAGAGCGCTTGAAAAGCTTTGCATTTAATTACACAGGAGGCAGCTGATTGTTAAACCATGTTAAAGGTCAGTTTTGTTTTCATTGCTTTTAGTGGAACAGTGTGTGAAAACTGACTTGAACTACTTATTATGCTTCTCTGCTGAAGAGATGGTGCATAGTATAGTGTAAAACAAAGTGAAAAGGTCAGTCCAGGACTGAAGATCACATTTTCTGGGTATTTAACTTAAAATAAAAGTGGCTAAAAAGTCTTTTTGAGGGGCATTTAAGTACTTGTTTAGGTGTTGTGAAAAGAGCCCTTCTTTTGAAAGGAATAAAATTATTGCCAGTAAATATATCTATATGACACGAGACTACAAAACTAATGCTTTCCCCTTATACCAGGGAAAACGCACTGTGTGCGCATACTCAGGAGACTGGGAAGATTAGGAGGAGTCCATGCTGCTGGGCACTTGGCTTGAAGTCCTGTGTTCTGAGCTCAGCTATAACGCTGTGCGATATTGAGCAAAGCAGCCTTGGTTGGCATCTCTGAAAATCAGTCTGTACTGGCATGTCTCTCATTGGGCACCCCAGATGTAGAAGCCTCTTCTGGCATTAAAAATCCTTCTGTCTCAATTTCTCTGCTTTTTACAGTTGAAAATATTTCTTACCTTATTCATAGGTTGTGTCTAAACGTTATGGTAGTTTAGTAGTAAAATGTGGATATCATGATTTTGAAGGATTTTGTTTTTATTGGGTACATGTACACGAGACACTGTGCCTCCGTAGCACCAGTGGGCCAAACTGTGACGCCACACCTACGTTGCCATAGTGACACACTCCTTTGCTATAGTACGTTGCTATGGTGACGTAGCAGCTAAAAATAAGTGTGCTGCTGGCAAGGCACAGTAACAACTGTTATTGTGCCGTCATTTCGTACTTCCTTTAGGAAGTAAACTACTTTTAGGAAGTATTAAATGACAGTGTAGTAATAACGGTGCTGTAGGGGCATGTGTAGATGCCCCCATTGTGTAGAATATGGTGTCCTAATACTTATTTATGTATTCAGTTTTACATGCTGTCCTTCTCGACAAAGGCTCAGGGAAGCTTACAACAAGAGAACAAAACAGCTTGGAAAACAGGAAAACAACAAGAGAACTAAAGAATTTAAAGGGAAGCTAGGATTATCAACATAAAAATATCCCCTAAAGACTAATACAGCCTAGCCTTAAGTATTAAACACCTGAGCAAATACAGATGTCTTGCAACACATCCAGAAGGTGCCTAGGTTCAGACGCTGGCGGGCCTCAAGAGGGAGGGCGTCCCATGGCTGCAGAGTGACAGCTGAGAACAACCTGCTGTGTGGACATGGTGTATTGATGGTACTTGCAGGAGTTTGCATTCAGCTGACCTTGGGGAGTGCGATGGAGTATAAGAGAGAAAGCAGCCCTTTAAGTACATAGGGACCTTAGGGCAATAATGCTCAATCTTTTGACCCTACAGGGTGGATAAGGGGCACAGGGCCAATAAGTGGGCAAGATCATACCCTGTATTGTGTCCGCTTGCCTGTATTAGGCCCTGCAGAGTCAATCTAGCATGTAGGGCAGGGGTAGGCAAAATATGACCCGCGGGCTGGATGCAGCCCACCAGGCCATTCTGTCTGGCCTGTGGAGCCCCTAAAAAATTTAGAAAATTAATATGTATCTGCCCCTGACTACCTGTCATGCAGCCCTCAATGGCTTGTCAAAACTCATTAAGAAGCCCTCCACCCAAAATAGTTGACTTTCCCTGATGTAGGGTCATGCTCCCTGGCCAGCAGAGCTCCCCATGGGTCTAGACATTTGGCAGCAGGAGAGAGGCAATTAATGCTGCCACTGCTACGCTGCTGCCAAAATTTCAGAGCCAGGGGAGCCCCACAGGTCAGATTACATGACCCACAAGCTGGCTGGGGGTTGAGTACCCCAGTTTAGAGCCTTTTAGGTCAAAACCAGCACCTAGAATTGCTCCCAGGAAGCTCCTGGGAGCCAGTGAAAAACTCTGGAGCAGTGGAGTTATGTGTTTCTGCCCTCCCCAAGACAGACTATTGTGTTTTGCATCAGCTTCAGCTACTGAATGGTCTTCAGGAGAAGCCCTGTGCAGAACATGCTGCAGGAATCTAGCCTTGAGGTTACAAAGACATGGATGGTGATGGCCAGATCTGAATCTGAAAGAAAGGCTTGCAGCCTTCTCACCAGATGTAAATGGTGAAAGGCTCTCCTAGCCATTGCTACCACCTGAAGATCCAGGTGTAGCAGAGGATCCAGGAGCGCCTCCAGGCTGCAAACCTGAGTGATCGGGGGAGGCTGAATCCCATCAGTGAGTACTAAATACAGGAGTAGGGGTGCACTGATAGAGATTTTGGGGGCCTGGTACCAATAGCTGATTTTTAAGAAGGTGCATTGGCCAATACCAATCTGATTTCTGATATAGCTGCATGCAGCCGGTAAGTCTGTTGTGGTGTAAGGGGAAAGGGCATGGAGGATGCAGATCAACTGCTGGGCTGTTGAACAGCAGCTCTCCAAGCTGCTGGGCTGTGTTTCTCGCTGCCTGCATGCTCTGCTGTAGCTGTGCGCATGCAAGGCATTTACTGGCCAAATTATTGGCCATATTAGGCCAAGTTCTGATACAATTGGACCATTATATTTGTGCATCTCTACTAAACACTTGCTCAAATACATAAATGTCTTATATAGATGTAAGAAAACAACAAAATTTATTCTCCCCCCGAACCCAAGACATCTGCTTATCACCATCACCTCTGCCTTGTCTGGATTCAGTTGCCATTGGTTCATTCACATCCAAATTCCTACTACAGCCAGGCACTGGAAAAGGACTGAGGCTGCAGGGCCAGGGTCAGAAAAGGAGAGGTAAAACTGGGTATTGTTAGCATATTAAGGGCACCTCACTCCAAAGCTCTGCACAGTCTCATCTGGCAGCCTTGTATACACATGGAACAGGACACAAAGCAAGGTAGAGCCCTTGAGGACCCCAAAGGAAAGGTCCCAAGGGGATAATGAGCCATCGCTGCCTTCTAAGGCCTCCCTGCTAGGAAAAAGCAGAACAATTGTAGAGGGGCCTATAAATGCTTTACCAGAGATTCATGTCCAAGAGTGTTGCAGACCACAGAAAGAACTAGGAAGATCAGAAGGCATAATTTTCCTTGTCAATCTCCAGGTGGAGATCTTCTGCTGAGGGCATGAGCACAGTCTTAGTACTATATCCAGGATTTCATAGATTTCATAGACATTAGGGCTGGAAGGGACCTTGGAAGATGAAGTCCAGGCCCCTGCCCAAAAGGCAGGAAGTCAGCTGGGGTCATAGGATCCCAGCAAGATAAGCATCCAATTTACTCTTGAAGGTGTTCAATGTAGGTGCTTGAACCACGTCCGCTGGCAGGCTGTTCCAGACCTTGGGGGCTCGGACAGTAAAGAAATTCTTCCTTATGTCCAGCCTGAAACGGTCTCGCAGTAATTTATGACCGTTCGACCTCGTCATCCCTTGGGGCACTCTGGTGAACAAACGTTCCCCCAGATCTTGGTGGTCACCCCTGATAAACTTATATAGGTGGCCACCAGATCACCCTTGAGCCTGCGCTTTTCCAGGCTAAAGAGCCCCCCATAAGGTCTGTTTTCCTGACCTCTGATCATGCGTGTGGCTCTTCTCTGGACTCTCTCAAGCTTCTCCACATCCTTTTTGAATTGTGGAGCCCAAAACTGGACGCAGTACTCCAGCTGCGGCCTCACCAAGGCTGAGTAAAAGGGGAGAATGACATCCCGGGATTTGCTTGGGAAGCATCTATGGATGTAAGCCAGCATTTTGGTTGCTTTACTAGCCCCAGCATTGCATTGCAAGCTCATGTTCATCTTGTGGTCATTAATGACCCCAAGTCTCTTTCTTTTGTAGTGCTAGCCAGCGTAGCACTGCCGAGCCTACAAGGATGCTGCAGGTCTTTCTTCTCAAGGTGCAGAACCTTGCATTTTTCAGTGTTAAACACCAGCAGGTTTTCATCCGCCCATTTCCTGGGCCTGTCCAGGTTAGCCTGGATCACGTGCCTATCTTCTGGTGTGGATGCTTTGCCCCAAAGTTTGGTGTCATCAGTTGGCCAGTTTCTCCAAAAAGTGATCATGGGATACCAGATCGAAGGCTTTTTTGAAGTCAAGATATATGACATCAATCTCTTCTCCCTTGTCCAGGTGATAGGTCACCTGGTCGTAGAAGGAAATGAGATTCGTCAAGCAAGACCTACCTGCCACAAACCCGTGCTGGCTATCCCTTAGGATGTTGGCATCGGCCAGTCCATTAAGGATGGCCTCTTTAAACTTTTTTCTAAGACCTTCCCTGGGATAGAAGTCAGCCTGATGGGCCTATAGTTAGCTGGATCCACTTTCCTCCCTTTCTTGAAGATAGGCACCACATCGGCCTTCTTCCAGTCTTTGAGCACTACACCAGAGCGCCAGGAGTTCTCAAAGATCCGTGCCAGAGGCTGGTCTATGATGCTCGCCAGTTCCTTGAGTACCCTGGGGTGCAGATTGTCAGGGCTGGCTGATTTGAAGGTGTTCCTTCACGAGGTCAGCATTAATGGAGGGCAGGGGATCTCCCTCACCCGGACCTCCCTGTCCCGTAACGGGCATGGGCGTCCCATGGGACTCATGAAAGACTGATGCAAAGTACCCATTTCATAGCCAGGATACAGAGGAGATGTAATAAATGGCAGTGCATTCATGGAAGAGCATGCCTACTGTAGAGGTCTTCCAGAGCTCATTGTTAGAACCAATTAGATTTAAAACTGTCAGTAACTTTTGAAAGGGAACTAACAACATTTGTTTTTATGGATGATGCCAAAATAATTGATATAATGGAAGATGGACAGATTTCAAGGAAAACTGGGCTGACGTAGAGGTAAACGGGCATTTGACTGGCTAATTCAGTATTAGAAAATATAGAGACTCATGCACAATAACCCCAGTGAAGGACTAGAGTAAGCCAATGAAAGTTGAGCGTGAAGAAGATCCATAATTTTTGACAACACCCACCCCCGCTGCCTGCCCTCTCCCCCACCACACACACAACCCTTTGCAGCTGCTGTAGGTATTTCTTGCCTTTGTCAGTTGTGCTTGATATAAAATCAGCTGCAGTGAAGGTTTCAGATAAAATTAAATCTGGGTAGGGGAAGCCAACATAGGCAGACAGAATCAAAATGCAGAGTAAACTGGGTACTTGAGGGCAACAAAAGAAAATTAGTTGTTGCAAAGCCCTGCACCCAGGATAGAGATAAGGAGCAGAGATATAAGATTGAGGTGAAAAGGAGCAGTTGCACTAGATAAATATTTTGGAAGCGTAGCATGTTCTTTCCGTGCCACCCTGAGATCCCTGCCTTTCCTTTTCATGACATTTGTTGCTTTATTGCTGAATTTGGGAAGAAGTAGAAAGAGAAAAGTGGAATAAGAAAATGACGCATGTTCTACAGCCGATCAACCTTATGGCAGTTGAACTGGGTGCAGTAATATTTAAGTGAATCAGTCCCTGTACTGCAGACCTGTTTCCCCGAAGTCACCCTCTGTTGGGCTCCTGTGTCCTCTTGTAGCACCTTAGCCACTCGTCAGTCGCCTCCCTCACTCTTACCTGCCATGACTTTGATGTTACTATGAACGTTTAGTAACATCGCTGCTTTGCACTAAGCAAGGTTTTCTCCAAGTGTTCTGCTCCCTTCAGCCCTGTTCACCAAGATCCCCCTCTCCTTGGCCCAGTCCACGGACTCCTTCTACCCCCTGTTGAGTCTCTTGGGCTCTGAAGCAGCTCTTGGGAGTCCCAGGTCTGAGGGTTTTTGTAGCTTGGTCACAGTTTGGTCACAGCTTGGACATCCTGCTCCACTTGACCAGGCCCCTAGCAGCTCATCAGTTCCACAGTGTGCTCAGAGCTGCTCTGTGAGGCATCTTCACTGGTCTCCTTTCCTCCCCTCTGCCACTGCAATGCTTGCAGTGTTCAAACCAGCCCATAACACAAACCTGAGATGCGTAGCTTCTGCCCCTTCTTTCAGGCCATCTGTCACAGTAGCTTCTTCCCATCGTGGCCTCCAGACTGCCTTGCCTCCTGGGTCCATGAGCTCACTTTCCCCAGTTTCTGCACAGTTCCTGTACCCCCAGAGCATGCCAGGTTCTGCTTCTGCTAAGCCTGGATTGAAAAAAACTGAGGCTCCAACCCTGAGATTAAATTTATACGTGCTTCAGTCAGCTTCTCCCCTTCCTGGCCACCTGGCCTGAGGCTCTCTTAACCAGGATCAGCTGCCTTCTGTTAGGACTGCAGCAAGAGCAGTGCCTTAGGTGGTCGTCCTCTGTCAGCTGCACTGGGTTTGTCTCTTGCAGCTTGTCGATTTAACCCTTTGGCTACTGCAGCCCCCTCACTTCTTCTGTCCGATGCCACTCTCAAGCAGGACTTGGGTAGCACTCTTGCAGTGTTCTGGAGGCTGACTGCCACTGCTCCCCGAGCACTGGGCTTGCCAGGGGCCTCTCTGCAGTCTGAAGGCCACGTTCTGTCCCCTGTGGGGGGATACCATGGAGTGTCTTTGAAGCACCATTGCCCGCTCCGGCTTCCCCTTCTTAGTAGCAAAGTAGTGGCCGTTACACCCCTATTAATGATATGTATAGAAAAGAGAGGGGTAATTCACCATGTTAGGCAGAAGACAGGGTAGATTTGCTCCTTATAGACTACCTATAGATTTAGAAATACAGGAATGGAAAACCCCCTTTACTTTCTTTACAGTAGGCTTTATAGAGCAACTAACTCAGAGATGTACAGCATAAGCTTTTGGGCTTATTTCATCAGATACTGTGTGAAGTAAGCTCTCTGGTTATGGAAGCTTATGCTATACGCATCTCTTGAGTTAGTTACTCTATAAGGGACAAATCTACCTGCCTGCTGTAGAGAAAATAAAATGTGTTTTCCATTCCTGTATTTATAAATCAATTCCTAAATCAGTTTCTACTTGTAGGATGACATTAATCACATTAGAAATGAAACCAGTAGCATAACCAAAGAGAAAGCTATTAGAATAACTGTATAAACCAGTACTACTATTAACTATCCTTAACCAGAGTAAGAAGTAAGCTGTTACAGTCTTAGTCCAGTACAGCACATTGGTTTCTGTCCCAGTTCGGTTCTGGCCCACTTACTTCATAGTCGTGAAATGCAGTCTCTTGGTGTTTGCTTGTGATATTTATATGTTATAACTAGGTACACATTTTGATTGATAAAGCTTGTTCTCTTATTTATGAATCTGTTATATGTTGCAGACCACTGCTGTGACACTGCATGCTTTTTTGTTAAATTCTATTATAATTAAGAATTTTGCATTTACAATTTAATTCAGAAGGTAGGACATGCTATGTTAGCCTGTATATTCTCTACAGTGATTTCTGTTGAGATTTGCTGCCCACTCAGCTCTGCAACCAAAATATATTATATAATTTAGTTTAGTAATACATTATAGAAGATGGTGTCAACCATGTGCTGCAGGGTTACGCTAGCAATGCTGGAGGAACTTAGGCGACTTACTTTTCCAAAATTGCTCTCTAAAATGTTTAATGTTAACTAATACGTTCCTTGTCAAAATGTCTTTGCATGTTATTTAGACAGCAATGATCTGTCAGAATAATCTAATTCTACATGGGATGCTAAATTGCACAAAATTTGCATTTAAAAAGAAATACATCAATGGGTTTAACATGTTATGAAAGTTTTATAATCTTTCAGCGTAGTGTAAGAGTTGCAGAGATCAGCATCGACTGTTGCTAATGGGGACTCCTCTCTTTTTAATCTATAATGTCTTTTTAAAAAGTGTGTGTTATGAAATAATAACACTGTGTACCTGTGGAGGGAGCCTCAAAAATATTGGGTTTTATTCTTCATAATCCTTAAGCAAGTATTTAAATTCAGTGCATTTTATTTCCCTTTGGTTTCATTGCTTGGCAGCTGGTTGTACATCTATAACAAGATGACTAAGAACAACTTTCTAACTCAGTTTAAAGATTATTCTGTGAAAGGAGAGTCAGACTCATTTGGCCCTGGATTCAGCCAGTGGGGCTCAACACTTGACTGCCAGAACCCCTGTGGCATTGGCGTTAATCCTGCTTCAACACAGCTCTGGAATCCAAATAATTAATACCACTGGTTCTTGCTTCAGGTTTTCCCTTGTGCTGATTTTTTTCTTTGCTGCCAGGGGCAACTAAAAACCCTGATTTCAGGAGCTGAGGGAGAGGCAAAGAGCACTAGCTCCCTGGGTCTGAAGCCATACTACAACAGGAGGGATTTACATGAATGCTACAGAGATTCTAGCAGCTGCAGTGATCTGAATCTCGTTTTAACTTCTTCTCCCCTTTAAAGACACCAGTGTAGAAGGGTTTCTTTCATGTTCGCTAGGAACGTGGGCAGACATGGTCCTGACGTTGAAGAGTTCATAACCTGTCCATCATATCTTAATTTTTTTTTATTCCTGTCCTTTAGTACCATTTCAGAAGGTTACAGCAGAAAATTACTTATCCTTTCAGTTTTCGTCTCAAGTTTGGAGACTTGGTTTTTTTGGTAGTGTAAGAGTGATGTGGTAGCTATGATGATCCAGAGATTATGCGAGTGGCAGGCATTTATTCAGGTGATCGTGTTTTATTGGATCAACTATATGATTGGGATGGCATTAGACAAGCTTTCTGCATCAGACCTAATGAAGAATGTCTTGCATTCAAATGCTTGTCTCACTCAATCCCAACTAGACAGTTGGTCCAATACAAAACATCACCTCAAGAAATCATTTTATCTTGCATTGTTTCTAACATGAATTTTTATGCTACAGTTCATGCAAATAGTTGATGTTCATGTGGCATTTGATAGAACCTAGCGTGTGCTGTTCACGTGACGTGGCATAAAGACTAGCTTACAAATATTGCTCTGACAGGTCAGAGCATCCTTCTGTTTCATTCATACCTGCTTTAAAATTAGGTAGAAAACCGTACACGGGAGTTATTAAAAAAAAAATTAGAGAAGGTCCTCTTTTGATAAAATGTTCATATTACATGTTGATGCAGATTAAACAGTAAGCTGAACCAAAATTCCGGATCGGCCCCCAAAGGTTGGCAGAACCTACATTTGGATCCAAAATAATGCTACTTGGGCCATGCATTTATGTGTATGGATTTGGTTTTTGTTTTTACATCCCCTTTCTTTTGAGCTCATGTGTATGCATGAACTAGGGTGGCAATGTTTGTCAATATTAGCTCAAGATGGTTTCATAGTTTCTAGGGTCGGAAGGGACCTGAGTAGATCGTCTAGTCTGACCCCCTTCCGTGGCAGGAAAGAGTACTGGAGTCAGACATCCCCAGCAAGGTGTTCCTCTAACCTCCTCTTAAAGCCCCCCAGGGTAGGAGCCAGCACCACTTCGCTTGGAAGTTCGTTCCAGACCCTAGCCGCCCTGACCGTGAAGTCGCGCCTCCTGATATCTAACCTAAACCTTCCCTCTGCCAGCTTGTGACCGTTATTCCTGGTCA
>NW_017728886.1:264917888-264918874 GCF_001723895.1 Crocodylus porosus | reverse complement strand
CTTGGACACCTGTCTCCCCTCCCTCCGGGACCTCAGTGCTTCCCTGACTATTCTCCTTAGCTCATTGAAGGTCTGCCCTCCTGAAATCTAGGGCTGCTGCCTTTGCCACCTTGGTCATGTTACTCCAAAGTGACTGACTGATTAAAAAAAACAGTGGCCATTTTGAAGCTGCCTATGGGCTTAAGGCCACTAAAATAAAACTCTTGGGCTCCAAACAGACATTGTCGATCACACTATGGCTTTTTTTGCACTCTGAAAACAGAATACCATGTGCACAGCTATACATATAAAGAGCAAGCTGTCAGAAAGCAAAAAGTGGCATGCCAGCTTGTACTGCCACTGCTGGCCTGCTGGGAGATCTCTCTTTACATAACATGTGTCAGGGGCCTTGGGAATAGATTCATGGGCAGTGGACAGGTGAGGTGATTGGAGGTACATGATAAACTTATATGGCTATTCATTTGAGCCTGTAAGCCAGCTTACAAATGTTGATAAGTGGAAAATGCTACTGTTCTTGAGGTTGAGGATGAGGTTGGAACTACTCAGTAGAAAGCTGAATGGATAGCTGCTAGATTCCTGGCTCTGGTACAGTTTCCACAGTGGAATGGGCAGTCTGACTACTTGAAATCCAGAGCTAACAAAGGTAGTTGTTAGACTTGCTCCATGTACATTTTTGTTAGCCAAAAGGATAATCAAATCCTTTAAGCATAAGAAGTTACAGTAGTAGTTGCTGTAAGGATTTTTACTATATGGCTAGCGATAGAATTGTAATTACAAATACATTTAGATGACTGAAAGGGAGCTTGATAGTTTGGAGACAACTTCACTGGTCAGTGACTGCCACACCATTTGAAACAGTAGACCACTATCAGCCATCAGAATTTTTCATGGACTACCATGATCACCTCTTGGCCAAACTGGCCAGTTGTGGCCTTGGCTCCACCACGATCCGCTGGCTGGGAAATTGGCTCCGTGGTCGGACCCAG
>NW_017728886.1:264901036-264917098 GCF_001723895.1 Crocodylus porosus | reverse complement strand
GGATCCTATGACCCCAGCTGACTTCCTGCCCTTTGGGCAGGGGGCTGGACTCGATGATCTCCCGAGGTCCCTTCCAGCCCTGATGTTTGTGAAATCTATGAAACCATACACTCTTAGCATAAAATTTTTCATTGACAACACTATTAATGTACAAGTGCCTCATGCATTCCACAGCCTATATACTCAGGGCTCTTGCAGACCACAGTCTGGGAATCGCAGCCCAGAGCAGCAGCAGCAAGGAAGTAGCTCAGAGTTGCCCAGCATATCTCCCCACTGCTTAACCCAAGGGAGGGCAAAATATGGCCCGCAGGCTGGATCTGGCAAGCAGAGAGATACTTTCCAGCTTGCAGTGGGTACCCTGGTCCTACCTGGCCCTGGTGCCATCCAGCCCATGGGCATCCCACCATCTGTGGGCATGCAGTGTGGCTGGGGCAGCTCTGTAGCTGGACTCCACTTCTAGACAGCCCAGGTGGTAGTGGCTCCTTCTGGCTGCTGGGTGTAGGGAGAAAAGTGGCCATCTCCCCTTCCCCATGGCTGGGCCCTTCCTGCTGCAGGTTAGATATGTCTAGGATGGTATATACCTAGATGATGCAACCTTATAATTCAAACATAGCCCATCAAAGCTTCCATGACATTCTGGTACCTTCTAGTTATTTTCCTCCTGGCCATGCTTACCAAGCCAAGAAGGTGATTCTGACTGGAGGGACCTGGGTAATGATGAGGCTGTCTGTCTTCCTTTCCCTTGTCCGTGCATGTCTCTGAGTAGAGTTTCACTGGCAATGTCTATTGGCTCTTTAGATGCCTTTGAGGGACAGTGGATGCTTACCAGAGTTCTCTGCTTGGCTTCCTTCCTTGGCACTCTAGACATTAACCTATCACATTGACTCCTGTTCCTGTTTTGTCATTTGTTGTCCCAAGAAATTAGTTGTTGTGACCTTAGTGGTCTCCATCTAGCCATTGCAGAGGGCTTGTGGTTCCTGGTGGAACAAGGCCCACTATCATGGCACAAGAAATACCTGCCGTGAGCAGGGGGTTGGATTAAAACAATAGAGGGCAACCTTTTTGGCAAGCATTCCACAAATTATCCCCCTCACTCTCCCCAAGTCCTACTTAAATCCCCTTCACCTGCCTAGTCTGCTGTTCTGCTTTCTTCTTCCTGCCCTGTACCTTCTGCTTAATCATCTGCTCTATCTGCTACTATGCCGTTTATCTCCTCCCCAAATTACTGTGTGCCACACAGAGGCTGCCTGTACCACTTGTGGCACTCATGCTAGAGGTTGCCCACCCCTGAACTAGATGACCTGTGGTCCCTTCTAGCCCCACTTTTCTAGCTAGGGACAGAAATTACACACAAACTGGTATAAGTTATCAGAAACCGGCTCAAATCTGTAACACAATGGGAGTTCAGTGCACATAAACTGTTTTTAAAATGGCTGAAACCAGTTTAAGATAAACCTAGATGGATGTAGTATCAGACTGGGTGGATAAAAATAAATTATTTTAAAAAATTTTAAATTAGATTTTTTTATTTGATTGTGTTTTTTAAATATTTTTGTTAAGCTGCTTTAAAAAACTAAACCTATATAAAGATCGTTTTAATTTAAAATGTATTAAAGCTAGAAGATATCATCATGGAATAGGAATTATAACATCTAATTATACACTATTTGAGACAATATATTCGTGTAACCTTTTTGGAAAAGTTTTATAAATACGTCACAACAGGCCATGGACTATATTAGGGACCCAATCTTATGGGGCTCCCAGAGGCTCTTCTATAGATAAGTAAAGATTAAAGAAAACCACTCCACCTGAACTCAGTGCTCAGTCTATACGATCTCATTACATGTTTCTGTGATGCATGGTTTCAGTTCTAAAACTGGATTTGTGTCTCCAGAGAGACTGTTAACAGCAGTATATGGAGATTTGGGATAACAGACTTGATTACCTGCCCATCAGCCTTGTTGTCTCTCTGCAGCTTTGTGTACACAGAGTCAAGCCCTTACCTCTCTCTCAAAGTGCAAAGTTTCAAGAAGTTACATGAATAGAGGATTTTGGGGGTGGAGTAGATCTGGGCAAGGAGGAGGAGTCTGGAGATGCATGCAAGAAGGTAGGGACAGTAGAAACAAAAGAGAAACATTTTAAGCAGAATATTCCAGAAGTCTGGGGGGGTAAGTTTGTGAGTATACCCTCTCCACTGATTTGAGATCTAGTGAGGGAATGTTATGGTGGAAGGGAAAAACTTATCATGGCAGCAGGTTTGCCAGGCCATAGAAGAGAGAAGAAATCAAAGATGAGAAGAAATGTAGAAGACAGTAAAGCCCTAAACTAATAACATAACAGCAGTGCTCATTTGATGTTGTCCTGATACAGCATGGCAAAACCACACCCCAAATATCTATGATTAATCTAGTGAATTGGAGATAGTTCACCTCCCAATGACTTCACAGCTAGCTCTGGTAAATAAAATGACCAAATCATAGTTCAGTTTTCTGATGTAGCTGCAAAATTAATATGAAAAAAAATCAAAATAAATCAGTGCTTTAAAATATATAATGTGTACCTTCTAAAAATGAAACCTATATCTATCTCTGAGTTGTGAATAATATGTATTAAGGTTATATCAAACAACAAAGAATGCATTTTTTTTGTAGAAAACAGTGATTAAATCATTGCTTCCTGACCAGTGATTTAAATCTTGATTGAAATCAATTTGATTAAAGTCAAATCCACCCTGGTATCAGACTTAACTGATTTAGGTTACATTGGTTTATTGAACTTCTGTCCCAGATCTCCTCCAGATTCAAGCTAACTCACAGTCCCCCAGCATCCCAGGATGTTTTGCACCTCCCCCCGCAAACTGCCTCTTGCAGGGTGAGTGAGCTAGATTTGGCTCAAGCAGGGAGGTGTGCTCTCGCCACACCCCCTGGCTTCTGGCCTGAGCCACTGCAGGCATGTGGCTAGATTTCTGGACTCTAAAGTCAGTGTCTGTTCACTGGTTTAGCTGTTCAATCTACGCAGCTTAGATTAACCTGTAAAGATTGAGTCAATTCAGCCTCAGGCTTTTAGACTGCCTATATTTATCCTCTGACTCTCTTCTCAATGTACTATGTGTGCAGTAAGCATATTATTAGTGTTTCTTGAAATAATAAAAGATGTTAGTTTCTTCATATCATTTCTTCATGACAGAACAGGACGCTGTTTAAATCCATAAACAGTCCACCCCAGATACCACTTCCTATACTGGTATCTTTTTTGTACTTAGAAGGTACAAGTACAACAGTTGCTGTGAAGTGGCTAAGGCAAGCAGTTTAATCGCACTGATTTTGTGCTCTGAAATTATTGTGAGCTTCATTAAGAAAAATCATTATTATGTTTTATGAATTTCTAAAATATAAATAAAAGCACATAGCTGTGGAATCTCAAAAGTTTGTTATCAACAATATGTCTCTTGTTGCTTGTTTCAGGAAAGATGTTGGCTTAAGGAGATTCTTTCCGAAGAGTTTGTTGGATTCTGTAAAGGTAATTATAGTTCCGCTAAATCATGTATTATATTATA
This sequence comes from Crocodylus porosus, assembly GCF_001723895.1. Classification (NCBI taxonomy): domain Eukaryota; kingdom Metazoa; phylum Chordata; order Crocodylia; family Crocodylidae; genus Crocodylus; species Crocodylus porosus. Next base: position 264,913,539 of record NW_017728886.1, on the reverse strand, counting down.
AATCCATGAACAGTGTCTTTTTCAGAATACTTGAAGGAAATGTGAATGATTTTGGATTCCATTAGTCTACTTTATATACCTAAAGCCTGGTAATTCTTTGTCTTATATAGTAGTAAGTGGTAAGTTGTATAGTTATTTCTTGGTGAGAAACATACTAATTACTACTTTTCTCACACGTCAGTTGTGTGTAATACCATGTGGATAAACAACAGATAGGGGAACTGATGACATCTGGGATCTTCACAAAAGTGACATGTGACATTGCAGAGTAAATATTAAAATAATAGGTTATTTTTTTCCATGCAGTCCCATGAACAGTGCCTGAGTCTACTCACAAAGTTACACTCTGTTATAAAGCACCTTCCAAAAAAGATTAGAGAATTTTGGAGGAGGAAAACACATGATTGAGAAGTCATCAAAAGCTCAAAAAGAGCTTGCCTTGGTTAGCTTAGCAAAATTGAAGGCCTAGAGGCAGTGTGATTGCTCTCACTACATATATTGTGAAAGGAACACTAGGAAGCAATAAAGAAATAGTAAAACAAAGACAGTATTGGCACAAGAACAAAAGGATAGAAACTGGCCATCAATGAAGTTAGGGTAGAAATCAAAATAAATTAGAAGTGTTTCTAATCACCAGAGATGTGATTTCTGGGACAGTGTTCCAGTAGGAGTATGAGGGCAAAAACTACAATATTTGTAAGATGGAGCTTCATCAGTTTATCATAGGGATTACAGACAATCCTCAATGTATGGCTTTGAATTGCGACGAATGTCATTTACTACGTTTGTAAATTGACTCACCGTTTGGACATTCTGACCTGGGAGTCATCTTTACGACAGTTGTTACAGCTGTGTGCAGCTGGTAAGTGGTAGAAGGGAAGTGCTGTGGGAGGCCAGATCAATGCCCCCTGTGGTAAGGGAGGGACTGGGGCTGAGGCAAATGCTGCCCCGCTGGGGCCAGGCAGGCACACGGACAGGGTGGGGCGGTGGCTCCCACCATTCCACACTGCTCATCTGATGGCTCAATCCGCAGTTCGCACCGCTGCTCCCACGTTGTGGCGAATTTTGAGGTGGCCCCACTCTGCCACCTGCCCCAATCCCAGGGCACATCCCCCCCCCCCATGCCCTCAAAGCCACAGCTCGTCCAGAGGGCACAGGGTGGCAGCTCCTGCTGCTGCATGCCACTTGTCCTAAGGCAGTACTGTGGCTCCGTCCTGTGTCCACCCTGCCCAGCTGGTGAGCAGTGGGAGGGCATGGGGGGGTGCCCAGAATTGGGGTGGGGGCTGTTGGGCTGCAGCAGCCACCTGAAAATTCACTGCAGCCTGGGAGCAGCAGTATGAACCACTGGTCAAGCCATCAGAAGAGCAGCACGCAGCGGCAGGTGCCACTTCTCCCTCCCTCACCACGGGGCGGGGCGTTGATCTGCCCCCCCACGCCACTTCCCTTCACCACTTATCAGCTGCACACAGCTGTATTGAGCATTGTAAAGGAACCAATACCCCGTTTGTAACACTGTTCCTATGGGAAAATTGGTCCCAAGTTACAGTGTGTCAACCTAAAACACAGTTTTCAGGAACCAATTGCGTCGTAAGTCTGAGGACTGCCTGTATATGGCTTATATGACTGCGGCAGGCTCATGCACACAGGGGTGGCTGTGATGCTCCCTGGTGGCCATGCAGCCCTTGCCTGGCTTGGGCTCGACAGTAGCGCTCCCTCACTCTGTGCCTCACTCTTATTGAAGGTTGTGTAAGAGAGGCTACCCATGGGCTCTGAGTGAGCCTGAGCCTATGTCAGTCCCCACTGGGCTCCTGGGTCGTCTTAGTCACAATCTTGCCCCCTAGGTTAGTAGGCCTTCTCGGCTTGCCCGTACCTCTGCCAGATAGCCTTAAGGGCAAATTGTGTGGCTCCGTTCCTCCCCTACACAATGCCCCAAGTCTCGCAGGTGTTCCCTCTCAGTGATATCGTCTATCTAAACACTCAGGTCCCCTTGAGCCTTTGGACCACCTAGTCCCTTCCACAGTCTCTTTCTGAACTGTTGGAACCCCAGTCGTGGATGCAGCCCTTCCTCTGGGCTCCTGGACACCCTGATCTAGCTCTCAGCCCATTTCTGGTCTCAGGGACCATCTAGTCCAGCTTAGCCCTCTCTGGGCATATGGACCCTAATGTGGGTCTCAGCCTTTTCCCAGGCTCCAGGACCCTTTACTGGGCCCTGCTTTCAGTCCATGGGTTACCAGTTCTCTAAGTAGGCCTTAAGCTGCCGCAGCAGGGCTCAAGGCTAAACCACCAGTGCCACTTAAATAAAAGAGTCTGCCAGAGGGCTGAGATGCTTCACCTCAAACCCTCTCCAGGTTTATCATAAAACAAAGGCCACGTGTGTATAAAACCTAATATTTCTCTGCCCAGGTGACTTGCCTCTCTGTTCCCAGGCCTGTGGAGTCATTTACATAAAATACAAGTCCCTTTAGGAGCTCTGCTGCTAGGAGGTGCTCACTTCACGGCTGCTGGGGAGAGACTGCCTGATGGGTTCAAGCTCTGGGCTTGTATAGCCTCCACCTGGGTCAAGCAAGTCTTTCATTAGCCCCCTTCGCCACCTGCAAGCAACCTCTTGGCTGCTCGTGCCCCCAGTGCCCTGCTAAAATGACCTAGTTCCCTGCAGTGTGGGGAACTACTGAACTTGATGACCCAGGAGGTCCCTTTCAGGCTTGTGTTCCTGTATACAGTAATTTTCACCTATGAGAAGATAGTTCTCAGCAAGCTGGCTTCTCACTTGGGATTAAGTCCAAAAAAACCCACCAACACCCCAAATGAACCAGTCTATTCTCAGATAAACTGAATTAATTTTTGTGATCCTCTTTCTGAATTTCAAGGGAATATGTATGCCAGGTTTCCCCCATTATAATCATAACAGCTCAAAACCAGCTCTTAATAAAAATGCTGAAAGATCTGTAGCAGTGTCACTGCTGTTAGGTGCCATTATAGTATAGCAATTAAAGACGTATTTTGTATATGGCCTCACAAAATAAAAACACTGCTTTAGTCTTGAGTTACAGGTGCCCTCAGAGAATATACTTACATTGACAGAAAATGAGTACTCAGTTTTGGATGTTGTATAAAGCATCATCTGTAGGCCATTTCACAATTCCCCTTCAAGCTTCCTCTGCAAATCAGAAAATTATCGTTTAAGCCACATCTGGCTAAACTGAAGAGTGCCGGTGATAGAACCTGTAAGAAGATGTGAACACATAATCCTTCAGATGTACCTGATGTCTAACTAAATTTGTTTTTGAAGGGTACATCAACATTATTTCTTAGGCATCTTCCAGACATACAACCACAATATAAGCAATAGTTATTGTCAGACTTTCTCATGGTTCTAATTTTTTTGTGAAAGATTTAGTTTTAGCAATAAGTTGCATCATTTCTGTTTTCGTTGACAAAGTTCTGGCTGGAATGATCTAGTTGGAGATTGTCCTTCTTTGAACTAGATGTCCTTTCCAACCCTAATTTTCTATGATTCATTGAAGTAATTATTATCTTTCATACCCCCCTGACAAAGGACATGATTCTGCTTTGAAGCAGGAATTTGTCATTCTGAAATCCCACCGTGTTTCTACATATTTGCCAGTCTGAAAGAGCCATATACTGTTTCCCATTATAAAAAGAAGGTGTGAGTTGGCATTGTGGTGCCCAGCTTGTCCTGGGCACCATGAAAACATCCTCTGACTCTCAGATAATTGGGATGCCCAGGACCCTTCAAATTTAGGGTTTTAAATTTAATATGTTTCCTTTCTATAGAATCTTCCAGTATTTTGTTGAAGTTGAATTAAATTTAACATCCCTTTCTTTCCTGCAAGGGATGTAATTATGCCTATTTTACAAGAGAAGAAGCAGAGAAAAAAAAGTTGTGACTTGCCTAAAGTCGCACAGGATAGTTGTGGCAGCACAGGTGGTAATAACTAGATATGCTGATTCTGTCTTGATCTTTATCCAGCAAGTTTCCCATTCCCTGTTATGATAATAACCCACTTAGTATTTGGTAAAGGGTACTGCTAGATGGAAAGCATTGTTGTAACAATAGCAAAAATGGCACCCTATAAACAATAGAAAAATGATTGAAAATGTAGTTTGTTGGTTTCTTCTAATAGACTCCCGGTGCTTGTATTTTTGGTGACTTAACTCTTTCTCAAAAGAGATTAAAGTTCCTGGCATGTCCTGAGGCTACATAGCTCTCTCCTGAAAGGGTGATCCAGGGCCTGCTGAAGTCAGGTAAAGAATTCTCACCGGCTTCAGCAGGTACTGGATTGGGCCAGAAGCCAAATGTCCAAAGTTGGTCATCTGTTTGTCTATATGTATTATATATGTGTATCAATGTCTGTGTGTACTGATGTCATTGGATCACCTTTTGCTATTAGAATATTCTCTCTCTATCTGAATTTCTTAACTATTCCTTAAATGATCTTAAAAACCTACTTAAAACAAATTTACAGTCCAGTTTAAACAATGGGAGTTGGATGTCTCTGTACGTACAGATAAAAGATTAAGTTTATTTTTCTGTGCAGTGTCCTGAACTGTTCCTGGGTGATGTAAATGATGTGTAAGAGGTACATAAAATTAGTTTTCATAAAAGGAAGCTGCTCTTTATCATTCCATCCAGTTATTGTAGTTGCAAGTCAGGTTTTGGTTTGGGGAAAAATAAAAATGTTTGCATGTTTTTGATAGTCTGGCACTATGGCATAAGCAACTATGAAAGGCATTAAGTCAGTTGGTATTAAAACGCCCATATGCAGCGTACAAAAATTCTCGCTCAGATGCCTAGGACTTGCTTAATTTATGGAAGAAAGACACCTGAACGGGAGGTGTAAGATTTTCAGAAATGCTTATTGTTGTTTTAATTGATTTTACTTAGATGTAATCTTTCACTTACTGGGAACAATTAATCTAAGGCTGCATACATGCATTTAAATGATCTGAGAGAATTTTCCTAAATGCTGACTCCTTGAATACCAGAGAGCGTTCAGTGCAGACGGTTTGCAGGCATGTAGCTGTGATGTATACATCTCCCTCAGTCTACCAAGAGACAGATGGCAGCAGTATACAAAGCAGCCTTGATTGGCTGCCCCAGACTGCTCAGTCAACCTGTAGGCTCCCTGCAGTAAGATGTGGATTTGTGAAGGAGGCATGTTCTGCTCCCTGCTCAGCTGGAAAAGCAGGTAGTTTGCTAAGAGACTGTCTCTTCTTCCTGTATAAAAAGTGGGGGAAAATCTTGTGCACTTGTGCTAGTAGCCTGCAAATTAATTCTGAAGGCCAGGTATTTGTATTAGGGCCTCCTTGGCTTTGGAATTAGGTCTGCTTGTATGATTTCCCCATGTTGCCAGAGGTTGGCTTGAGTGTGAAGGGAGGGATTGTTTGAAGATAAGGAATTGTTTGAGCATGTTGAATATGTTGCTTTTTGAGTTTGTGCTTTTTATTGTGGCATAGAGTGCCATAAAATCAAGGCATTTCCTTTTTTTTATATAGCCAGCTGTTCAGCCAACTTTATAGTTCTCTGAATAAATACTTTTATAAAGTCACAGCTGCTTCAGAGAACTGTACTAGAACATGTGCTTTCCAGAGCACAGTCTTCTAGTTCCAGAATCGAAAGCGTGGTTCCTTTGACTGCTCCAAAAGTTCTCACCTTTCTGGACTAGAGGGAAGACTGCAGCTTGTTTCTAGGATAGCAATATTTAGTAAAATAATTTAAGTTAATTTATTTCTAAAAACTTTGATATCATCTGAGACTTTAAGAATCCAGACTCTTAAGGACATATGACTAGAGGAAGATATGCTAGCTTTTATCACGTTTGTTTTGATTTCAATGGGATAATTCATGTGTTGGATCAGAGTTTGTAAGACAGAAAGGAGTTATACACCCTTGTGTAGTTAATAGGAACAAATGTATTCGGCTTCCTTATTGGACTGATTGGAAAAAAATCAAGAGGCTTTGGTTTTCATCTTGAATTCAGGATACAGGAGGGTTTTGTTGCAATGAAAGAAATTAACATGACTGTATTGTATGTAAATAATGGTGTATTCTTTAGAAATTAAAAGCTTTATACACAGAAGAACTTCTCAGTCATAACGAAACATGAGTATCATTACAACTCACCCACCCACTTATTAATATTACTATGAAGAAAAAAAACCTTCACTTTTGTGTCTGACTAGAACAGGATCCCTTGACAAACCATCCTATTGAAGGGTAGATATCTACTGCCAGATGAAAGTAGCTAAAGATTCTGAACAGTATTTTCAAAATTAGCCATGTACACCTAATCTACATACAAATTCAGAGGCATATGGAAATTACATGAACAAATGGCCAGTCTGATGCCTAGCATATGTACACACATACGTATATGTAAATGTATGTTTGCAGCTAGATTTATTCTTATGAGAGAAGACTTATTGGAGTGTTTCATAGTATATGCAAAGCTTAGGTTCCTGATAGCAATCTTTTTATATTTGTAAGAGATTTAGAAAGCAGAGGTAGACCAGGAACCTAGAACAATTAGTTTATGCAGAAAACCTTAATCATACCATCTTGTACTATATTTAATTTAGTTAAATTGTTCTTAGCTTTGTTTTACATGTACAGTGCCTATGAGGAAATAAAGAAGGGTTTTGCTATTTAACTAAATTTGAGAAACAAAATTCAGCATTATTAATATTAGGCTGAACCCTTTTTCATGTTTCATTAGTAATTTTGGTAATTGCTACAGATAGTGAAGTGATGGATTCATTTAATAGTCATAATCACTGGTGCCACTTTAGATGGACAGATATTAAGTGATCTTTAAATATTTTATTACGCAGGCCAAAACACTACGTAAACAGATCCAGCAAACATTTCGACAGTTTGCCAACCTCAATCGAGAAGAAAGTATTCTGAAATTCTTTGAGATACTCTCTCCTGTGTATAGATTTGACAAGGAATGCTTCAAATGTGCTTTGGGTGTAAGTATAGGGGCTCTGCAGTCAGTGGAACACATAATGAAACAGTAGGTCTAATTGGCATTACTCAGCTCTGCAGTTAATTGCCTGTGGGTAGTTCACACTTTGATTAAAAGGGTGCTCTTTTTAAGTTTCATTAACCACAAGAGGATATTGATTACATTCAGACCTTTTGAAATGGTTATTTCAGTAGTATCAGAGTTTGGTGTGGCATTTAACACTTTTATTTCATACATATTACTGCTTAGCTTCTGAAAGCCATGGAAAGGAAAAATAGCAATTTCTTAATCATTTAGTCTTGTTTAAAGAGTTTAAAGGTGTGTTCAGATTGTTCACTGAAGTTTGAAATACATGCACTGGAGATCCTTTGTCCAAAATAATTTCTTCTCTTCCCCTTTAAACTTTACCATCCCCTCCCCCTTCGTCACAAAAAGTCAAGCTGGATTATTTCAGTAGAGCTGGCAATTGGCCCAGAAGACGGAATCAGTTACCTTACGGACAAGGGCGCTAATGTAAGTCTGTTTCTGTTTTCGTGTCTCAGTGACCGTTTTAAACTCTGCCTCGCTCCATAGCCTGCTATTGTGAATGAAGCTATAGACAAAGATGAATGAAAAGTCTAATCTTTGAGCTGAACTAAGAAAAGGCAGGAAATTCAAAGTAAAAGCTGTTACTCAGGCATTAACTCATGCTGTGGGCCAGAGGAAGGCACAATGGTATGAAATAAAGAGCTAGTGTCAAACGTAACTGTGGAGCTGTTGGCTTTGGTCAGCCGTTGAAGCTCACACTTAAGAAACCTAACACATTGGTTCGGCTTTTTTTTAACAAGAAATGTGGTAAACTTAGATGATTCTAATTGTTTTTTTCAGCAGAATATTTAGTTGGATAAATATGTCCTTGAGTCAGTTTTAAGCACATACAGTGCAGCCATTGCTGACAAATCTGAACAGCAGGAAGTAAGTACACCAGGGATCAGCAATGTTTTTGGGCTGAGTGCCAAAAACCCGGCAACTTGGGACCTAGAAGACATTGGCGTAGCAGGGGTGGACGGCAGGGAGCCACAGGGGGTCCGATCCTTGTTGTGGCAGCGCAGTCCCTTCCCTGCTGTCTGTGCTGAGGCGTGCATGCAGCCACTGCCAGTAGTGAGCCCCTCTGCTCTGCCCCTCTTGGCCCCCACAGGGATGCCAGGCTTTGCAGGTGTGCAGCCCTGGCTCCTTCCCCACAGCGGTCCCCAAGGCACATGCAGCAACGAGCCGGGCTGGGACTCCGGACCCTGGTGCAGTCACTTCCAGGCTTGCAGCTGCCTGCCACATCCAGCCCAGGCTCTGGGCGGCTGCTGCCTGCCACGGAGTTCAGCTTGCCCACAGTAGGGCTTACAACCTCCCCTCCGCCTGCTGGGAACTTCCTGGGCTCTGTAAAGAGTGGCAGCTGCCCACAGCCCAGGTCAGATGCGGCATGGCAAGCAAAATTGCTTTGGCATATGTGCGGGGGGTTGCCGACCTCTGAAATACACCTTATTTTGTTCTTTTTGTACTTACGTCATTTACTTTCTGTTTATAGTCAGTGGATCCATTTAACCTGAAATAGACTTATTTGACCCTTCTGCCCCCAAGAATATGACAGGAATAACATTCATACAGATTCACGTAACAGCAATACATCTGTCCCCTTGACTGTTGTGCTCTGTTAGTTATATCAACTTAATTCAGCAATAAAGGAAAGATTTGGAAGTGATTTATTCAAGTGAAAACATAGCACTAAGAGCACTCAAAAGGTTTTTTACCCTTTGAGTCGCTGGAAAAGTGGAAACAACCCTGTGACCTATTGTTGTGGTGCATATCTCATGAAAATGCGGGAGGTCTGAGTTCATGTCCCATGGCTTACCTGGCATGAGCCTGCTATTGCTCAGCAGTGACCTCTTCGGATAAATATGGCACAATGTTTACTGCCTAAATTCAGTCTGTGCCTCTTCACAAATAGCACGACCCCAATGGGGTAAAAAGTCCAGAGAAACTGGACAAGAAAAAGCCCAGGGTTGTGAACGAGAAAAGCTAAATCTCAGCTAGATGTGAATTCAGATTTGTCCAGTGTGATTTAGGGATCAAATGCTTTTCCTATGTGTGGCATCAGGAGTGAGGGAGAGTTATAGGCAGGATGCAACATTTATAAACATCTCAATTTTTGTGGACTTTTCTGCAGCCTACTCACCTGGCAGATTTCAATCAAGTGCAAACCATTCAGTATTCAAACAGTGAAGACAAGGATAGAAAAGGGATGTTGCAACTCAAAATATCCGGGGCACCTGAGGTAAGATACTGGCACCTATGATACTTTTAAAATACTGATCATATTTTTAAAAAAGCTAGAGCTGTTTTCTGAGCTGGCTGTTGTAAAGTTGGCACAAGAGAGTTATTTAAACCTATGAATTTAAACAGCAAGGACTTGATCTTGTAGGGATTATTTTTTTCAGAGGAACCTAAGTAAATTAATACCTGCTAAAAGAAAGTTGTGAACATTAGAGTGCATAGAAAATATCATTTGAGAATATTTTTGAACTTTGTTATAGATGTTTGTATAGTCTATGTAACTCATTTCAAAGTACTAAGTATGTTCTTTTAAAGATGCTTTGACAGTGTAGTATTGAATTTGTGCCCATGTACTATTATAAAATTACATTGTAACTGTTTTAAACATACGACGCCACAGATACTGATATTGGTGCATGCAACTGAGATTGAAGAAATTAACTGTGCAATAAGACTTCTGAAAATGTTTATTATCGTACACCAGTTAACTTTGTTGACTGCAGCTATATAAGTAACTACATCTTCGACATCACTCCATACTTATGTCCTTATTACTTTGAGTTTCTGAATTTTTTACTGATAAACATAGATTAAGATTATGAACAATTAAATTAAAACAAATAGGATTTTGCATTATTTTATCATTAAAGTACAAACAGGAATGGTTTGTGCTATCTGGTAATAAAAATTAACAAACAAACAAATGGAACTCCTAGCAGTTGATTGTTCCGAATAAAAATGCCATGGTAAGTATTTATAATACTGCATAGAATATATTATGTATGTGTTATTTTGAATTGTAATTATGTATTAATTAAGTGAATACAGAAGTCTCTGGATAAGGACAAGGGTGAATTTAAAACAGTTAAAAGGGAAAGGGAGGGGTGCTGCTTGGGAGTACACAGCAGCTGATAGAATCCTAGAATCAATGGACCAGAAGGGACTTGTAAGATCATCAGTTCTGGTCCCGTGCCACAGGCAGGATGTTAATGAGCTCAAATTAGCTCAACGAGGTGTTTATCCAGCCTCCTCTTAACCACCTCTAAGGATGGAGGCCGCACCACCACTGCCGAGAGTGTGTTCCTGGTTTTAGTTGCCCTTACAGAGAAGTTCTTCCATATGTCCAGTCTAAATCTTCCCTCTGTTAGTTTGTGTCCACTGGTCCTCATCCTCCCTTGAGGTGCCTTCCTGAAGAGTTGCTCTCCCCTGACATACTTGTAGGTGGCTATCAAGTCATTTCCCAGCCTCCTCTTAGACTGAACAAGCCTAGTTCCTGGAGTCTCTCCTCATAGGGCCTATTCTCCAGGCCCCAGTCATGCAGGTGGCCCTTTGCTGCACCCTATTGAGCTTGCCCACATCCTTCTTGAAGTGCAGTGCACAAAACTGGGCACAGTACTCTAGCCATGCCTCACCAACACTGAGTAGAAAGGGAGAAACACCTCCTTGGATCTATTGGCAACACACCACTGATGCATGCCAGACTTCTATTTGCCCTGCTGGCACCCTCATAGCGCTGTTGGCTCATGTTCATCATCCAGTCGACTGTGACCCCGAGGTCCCGTTCGGGTGCTGTGCCAGCCAGTGGGCTACTACCTACCTTCTAGCTATGGTGAAGGTTCTTCCTACCCAGTTGAAGGACCCCGGCACTTTTCCCTGTTAAGTCTCATCTAATGCTTGGAAGATCAGCCCATAGGACCAGTCTGTCAAGGTTGTCCTGGATTCATTCCCTACCCTCTAGTGTGCCCGCATTTCCTCACAGCTTGGTATCATGTGCAAACTTGGTCATAGATCATTCCACCCCTTCATCCAAGCCATTAATAAATATGTTAAAAATCATGCGTCCAAGCACCGATCCCTGTGGGACACCACTGGAGGCAGCCGTCCAGGATGAGGCCATCCCATCGATCATAAGTCTCTGGGACCGGCCTCTTAGCCAGTTATCTACCCACTTCACCGTAGGTTGGTCCAGGCCAGTACCCTCCAGTTTAACTGAGAGAATTTCATGAGAGACAGAGTCAAAGGTCTTAGTGAAGTCTAAGTAAATGATGTCTACCTCACGTCTCTTGTCCAGCTGGTTAGTTACCTGGTCGTAAAAGGACACGACGTAGTTAGGCATGATCTACCCTCCACAGAGATCGGTCTGTTACATCTGCCTGAGCCATTAGCGATAGCTAAATCACCCCAACTTTGACCTTGACTAGTACCAGGAGGGTAGATTTGGAGAAGGAGAAGCAGTGGACATAGGACCAAATTTTTTTAGGAGTTCTGTATGAAAAATTTATGAGGACAAATGCCTTTGGGATGACTCTCTTCTTGTGTGCTTTCTAAGGCAGGAGAGAGATGAGTTTGTGAACTTCTGGGAGTGCATTATATGTGCAGGGACAGCATGGGAAAGGCACAGAGCTGTGGGAGAAACATGCAGATGGGGCATAGATGCTGGCAGAATTACAGCGAATAAGGGAATAGGCAGATGGACAATGTGAAGATGCTAAGTCAGATAAACAGCCGAAAGGGAGGAGTTAAGTAGTGCTCCAGAAAAGAGAGAAGCTAGAATTTGTTGTGATGGGGATAAAGGAGACTAATGGAGTTTAATGATAGGGAATAGTGTTCTCAGGATAATGAACAAGGGAAGTTGTCATTATCTCAGAGTGCCCAAAGTCACCAGGGTCCAGCAGTTTCTATTCCTAGCTCTGCCGCTAACACCCCGTGACTTTGGGCAGATCCCTTTCCTTTTCACCTCCTGTCTTGTCTGTTTAGGTTGCCAGCTCTGGGACAAGGGCTACACATGTGTGCTTGAGTAGCGCCTGGCACAGTGGAGCTCCAGTCCAGTGAGTCTCTGGGAGCTCTCATCAGACAAATACATGACAGCAGCAGCAATCGTGCTTTCCAGGCATGCTGCAGAGCTCTTTTTTCGTGGGTCTTTCGGACAGGATGGCTTGAGAGAGAGTGGGCAGGATGTTCTAGTGATTACAGTAGGGCAGGTGTTAATGTTGTATTTGTAGCTTACTGTGTTCTTTCTGGATTTTAAATTTGACTTCTGTAAATTTAAATTTCTTTAAAAGTGTAAATTATATTAATGTTATGTTTCATAGATTTCATAGACATTAGGGCTGGAAGGGACCTTGGAAGATGCATTGAGTCCAGCCCCCCGCCCAAATGGCAGGAAGTCAGGTGGGGTCATAGGAGCCCAGCAAGATAAGCATCCAATTT
>NW_017728886.1:264874898-264900115 GCF_001723895.1 Crocodylus porosus | reverse complement strand
GCAGGATGCAGTTTTAGGTCATGCCCAGGACCAGGAGCCTTCTGACCATCCCCTACAGCTCCTCCCTTACCTCCAGGTGATACCAGCAGCCCTGCAGCCAGGCAATGTTGTAGCCTGGCCTCCAGCAGCAAAATACCCTGTTTATTTGGGCAACCCTGCATCCAAAATGGCTGCCCTAATCAGGCACCTGCCGGCTGCTGTCTTCAAGCCCTTAAAGTGGCAAGCACAAACAGTGCGCTGCCACATAGGGGGACGGGCAGTAATCTCAATTATAATTAATTTTTTCAACTGTTTGACAGCCCTAGTAAAATCCTGTTATCTGCTGTACCTCCTGTCCTTGTTCTTTAAGTTTGCAACAAGGGAAACTGTCAGACTAACACCACCAAATCTCTGCAGAAATATTTATTATAGTAATACTTTCATCTCCCCCGTGCATGTGGATGGCACCTCCTGTATTGTGGGTGCTACCAGAGCGCACGTATAATCACTAACTAACCTGATTAATTTAATGTGCTCATCACCACGTCTTTCTGTTTACTGTTTTCAAGTACATACGAAGCTGTGATGCAATGATTCAGCTGTTCTGCTCAGTGTTTGTGACCACAATAATGCCTCTGTGTTGGTGTCTTGTTTTTTTTTCTTCTAGCCTCTGACAGTGACAGCACCATCCTTAACCATTGCAGAGAATATGGCTGACTTGATAGATGGATATTGCCGCCTGGTGAACGGGGCCACACAGTCATTTATTATCAGGACCCAAAAAGGTAAGGTGGCATTTCATTCTGAAGAACACTTGTGAAAGTCAGATTTCTCTATGTGTTATTTCAAAACAAAAGTGAAGGCATCAGATGCAACAAAGTCTGACTTGAAGGGGGCTGCTGTCTTTGTAGCAGGAAATATGGGAGAATTTAGTTGTTAGAAAAATTGGTAATTGAGGTCTTTCTATACAAGATTAATGATGGGTAGTGTAGGTAGGGTACCTGTAGTCAAAGCTTTACACTGATTTAAAGATAACTCTACAAATGGTAGAAACAAAATGGTGATTAAAGATGCTTCTAAAAAGGAACTGTTACTTCAGATTCTGAGTCCTGAATTAAATAGCATTAGGCCAGTTTGAATGTATTTGGGTGGGATTCTGATTCATGGTGCATAAAAAAATAATTACGTCCTTCCTCCCACGCATCCCAGACTTCTTATTTTCATTTGCTAGACTTGATCTGTGGCTCACAAAATATTATTGAAGCAAAACAAGTATTTGTTAATGTTTTGCTAGAAAATGAAAGTCAGTCATCTTGCAAGAAAACAGGGAGCTGAAAACAGCAACATCTGTTTGGAGTATATACCACTAGCTCAGCATGTGCCTTAGTGAGTTTTAGTCACTGTCTAGAAATCGAAAAATGTTTTTAAGAGTGAATTTGTTATTAAAAAAATAGGCAAAGTCTCTTAAAGATTATATTACGGAGGCTTGTACTCTAGCTGTCCGGATCTTGAATACATTTACCTGGCAGGATTTCCAGTTTTGGTAAGTGGCATCCTCTACTGACACAGAAAGATGCTGAAAACGATTGCACTTGCTGGTGTCATCATTACTCAGCCTGCCATTTGAACCCACTTCTCTGGCAGTTCAGGGATCCTGTCTGCTACTTCAGCTTTTGGTCAAAAGGATTCTGTCTGTATGAAAATGAAATCAGTGCAAATCTTTTCCATGGGTTTCATTATAAGAAATGGCTCTAGAAGTTGCAGATTGAGTCTCCTTTCACTTACATTTCTCTACCTTTTGCATCCACTTTGCTCTCTACTGTTGTTCAGATGACGCCATGGGGTTGACACAGACACAGTGTGGGTCCTTCAGCAGTCCATGTAGTGGCATCCTGCTGATGCACAGTTCTGACACCTGCCCAAACTCTCCCCTTTTGTCCCCTGAAGAAAGGACATTTGGTCATTCTGTCTTGAGGGATGTGACTATTTGGTTCCTGTTTGGGCAGTTCAACATTACTTATACATTGTGCAGATGGATAACATTATTCTTAAACCTGAATGTCTGCTCTGAGTTAAATGTTTGCAAGCAGCCTTTGCCTCAAGACAAGCAGCTGCTTCCTTGAGAATCCCTCCCGCTTCCCACCACAGAAAAGGGCCCAGCCTCCACCCATGCCTGGAGGGTCACATCTCTTCCGGTACTGATAGCAGTGGCTCACTTGAGCATTCCCTGACAGATTTCCTTTTCTCCTTAATCCTCTTGTCAAGCAGCATTCACAGTTCCTTCCTTCCCTGAACATCACAATTTCAGATCTCTTAACGTTTCCCACACTGAGTTCCAGAAGTTTCCCTTTCAGATCACGCAGTAACCAGTCCAGGTTATCATTCAACAAGTTATACTCAACATGGCCAATACTAAGCTCTTGATCCTTTCTGTACTTGAGCCTTTTCCTCTCCCCTGGTTCCATTGTCACAAACACCATAGCCATGCAGTGTCGCTCAGGCCCGTGGTCTGGGCATCACCCTTTGCTCCGGCCATCTCTTTAGACATCCACGTCCACGCTGTTTCCAAGTCCTGCCATTTCCACCAAAGACTTCAGCTTTTTCAGCTTGCCAAGACTGTATTAAGCGCAAGTTCCTTGTCATGCCTTTAATGTCAGTCACCATTGAGCTCTGCCCCATCCCTCTGATCTACAGGTTCTCAGCTCTGGCTTTGACTCTGCCGCAGACTCCCTATGCTTTCTCCAGTGCTATCATCAAAGCAAAGGAAAAATATCACAGCCGGAATCCATAAAATAGCTGCTTTATCCTCTAAGTCCCACCTCAAATCTCATCTCCTTCAAAGTACCTACAGTAATTTTGCAATTTTTAAACAACTGGCCAGGGAAGGTGGTGTGATTTATTGCCCCGGATTGGCTTAAAATTGTATGCATCCAGTTATTTCTTTTGACCCCATGTCCTGCCCAGCTTCTTCTCTCTTCCAGCCTGACCCAACTGTTTGTCATCCACCTGTTAGATCTTGTTTTCTAGACGGTAAACTTTATAGGATTAGATTCTAGAAGTGTGTACAGTAACTGGCACATAATTGGTAGAACATAATTACCCAAACTAGAATTAGGCCAGGAAATGCGAGCTAAGAGCACTCTTGCAAGTCATCTCATAAATTAGTAGACTCTTGCAAAAGACAGAGTTCCGGGGCACTTCAGTGACCCCCAAGTGGGCAAAGCCTTAGTTCTGCCTTCTCAACAAAGGCAGCATGTGTAGCAATACAGCAGTTTTTAATCGTTAACCTGAGGCACTGGTCTTACAGCCCACTAAGCAGCGTCCAGCACCTTGACTGTTTCTTGCATGTCTGTCTTCTTCTGTGGTGGTCCCATTGTCTTAAGCTTGAATCCAAATGAAATAACTTACTGGCCCAGAATAATCTCATTTAGGTTATGTTCCAGCAAAAATGCTCCTTTTGATCTTATCCTCACTGAGTTTAAAGCATCAAAATGTTTAAAGCCAGTCTTAGTTGGAATTTGGTCGTGCAAGGGCAGCTCACACCACGCCATTCCTTAGTTGTTCCTACAGCACAAAAAGAGAGATATTACAGACCATTTTTCTTCCTGAAATGGCTGTTGTTTTTAACGACATATTTTGCTACAAAGATTTACTTTTGAAAGATGTGCAATGATTATAAAATGTATTGATCTGTGTTATACTTCTGGGTACCCTTTAGCTAAATAAATGTTCAGTGATTCAGGTAAAAGAATATTCTTCTTACAGTGCTTCACTTAAGGCAGGAACGTTTTTCCTTGGTACACACACAAAGACTCTCTCAAATGAAATGTATCTTTGACAACTTGGTTCAGAAAAGCATGACTTCACTGATGCAAACTGACTTAAGCCATTTGCTGGTCATTTAAAAGCAACAGTTTTCTTCTTTCATGTTTTTTTCTTTTAATCTCATAGCAATATTCAGCTAATCAAATATTAATTAAAGCTTTCTTTAGGGAAAGCATTCCTCAGCTCAGAACCAGAAATCCAAAGGCCCCCCTCCTGAAACAAGCTTTGATTATACGTTATACCAGAAGTAAATTTTTGCAGCTCTTGCGCCAAATGAATAGATTTTTTTTCTTTCCCTCACTCTCTCTTTTGAACTTTTTTTCCCTAGTAGCTCATTATGGCGAGGCTCCTTCCAAATTATCACTCTGGGTTACTAAAGGAAGCCTGGTCTTTGGGGTATTATCAGTCTCACTATCTGCAAATTATCCAGCTGCTGTAAATTTGTGAGAGCACAGTCAGTAAGGTTTAAAGCCTGAATGTTAATTTGTGTTCTTCCATTCAGTTGTTGTATCCTTTCGCAGATAGTTTCATAGAATCATATATTCTATCCTTTTCGGGGGGGGCCTTTGGATTTCTGGATCTGAGCTAAGGAATGCTTTCCCTAAACTATCCTTTCGCAAAACAGTTGTAAAATGAGGCTTACCTATTAGTCATAGTATCTGTATTCCCATAATTATGAAATAAGAATATAAATAAAGTGACTTGAAAACTGCAGCTAAATTGTAGCCTATTTTTTAAGTTAAATAATTGTAGTCAGATGGTTTTTTAATTATTAAATCAATTTGAGCAAATTTTTAGCAGTTTGTTGATCCGTGAAAATTGCCAGACTCTCTTTGAAATGCTCTATAGGAATATTTGAGCAGGTGAAATATGTGTGTCTAGTAGGATGGCCATCATAGAGGGCAGTCCAGTTGTCCTCTGTCCTAGACTGATATGAAACCCGACGCCTTTAGGCACTGGGTTTCGTATCAACAGAGGACAGAGTAGCAGAAAACCAGAATGTCCTCTATGATGGCCACCCTAATGTCTGGTTATGCTGTACTGCCAAATTGATCTTTAAACTCAAATGTTCTTTCCCTTTGAATCCATACTTGCAGGGATAAGAGTCAAATCAAAATGAATCTAAAATAGTTTAAATCAAAATTAAATAGGTTGCAAGGTTATCCCTGTATTTGTTTATGATTCTTTTCATATGAAAGGTTTAATTGTCAGCCGCTTATTGAATTATTTTAATTCTCCTGTCAGAACAGTAAAATAGCATCCAACTTACTGTGCAGTAGCACACAGTAACAGCATCCAACTTACTGTGTGTAAAAGGAGCGGTGTTATTAATGATACTGCAGAATGTGCAAGTTTGGGAGTGTATACATTCACATTTCTCCTTTTCCTCTTTATTTTCAACTCTCAACATCCCCTCTTTGTGGTGATTCTCCAGCAATGAAGGGGTGGGCAGTGTTTGCACAGCCAGTCAGGGCTAATTCATGCATAAATCAGAGAGTTGCTTAAGAGTGGTACTGTGTGCTCCTTCCTTTTCCCCAGGGCTGAGCATGCATTCTCCACTGCTCTCCCAGCCCTGCCAACACAGAGGGTAAGGGAACAAGTTCTGTTCAATGCATGTAGTGCATTGCTCTGCTACTAACGACAGATGAGGGTTTGTTTTATTGCCATCGCTCTTTAGAGTTCACAAATGGGAGCATTGTTCTAAAAAAAAGGTTGGGGGGGGCATCTCTGACAGATTTTTATCAAAGCAAAGCTCCCATCCTCCAGACTTTGAGTGGGGTGAAAATTGTGCCTGGGAGTGTTTTTTTGGGGATAGAGGGCAGTAGAGGGAAAAACATGGGGAGAGATGGGTTTTTATCTGCACTGAAAACTTTAAATACTTAGTTTCAGATGTCTAGAAAATGTTTAATATGGCCAAGAGTCTTTTGCCTTTCCCTGTCCCTCACCAGCAGTGCCTTTCATCCTTCTACAAGATGCTCAGTTCCTTCATATCCTGCCAATATGCTTTCCCTCCCCTGTACCCTGCCTTCTCCTGCAGATCCCAACACCCTCATTCCAAAACCAGGCAGAGCCGCTTCCAGTCCTTTTGCCTCAGTCCGTTCATTGCCTATTAGCCCTGTCTCTCTTTTCTATAAAAGTTTCTGCATGATGCTAGGCAAATGGCTGAAACTGGGCTCTTTTCTGCTGATGTCCTCATTTGGTGTGTGCCCGGATTGAAATTCTGAGTTGCATTTGCAGAACTGCTGAGTATTTACAGCTGCAGCCAAAGCCAAGGGGAGCTGTGGTTTAAACTTCTGAAGTGTTACATCATGGAGACATTGTAAAAATCAATCCATTCATGTCTGTGAAGCAGAGATGCTCTGGTGGCATACACCATTAAAA
The DNA here is from genome assembly GCF_001723895.1 of Crocodylus porosus. Classification (NCBI taxonomy): domain Eukaryota; kingdom Metazoa; phylum Chordata; order Crocodylia; family Crocodylidae; genus Crocodylus; species Crocodylus porosus. The sequence continues at coordinate 264,893,929 of NW_017728886.1, read as the reverse complement.
ACGCCAGAAGGAAACTAATAATTTTGTCTCCAGTGTCAAGTTTGAAAAGTGCACAGTGAAAAGGGCATGAGACACTCATTGAACAAAGTGACGAAATTCTGAAGGGCTGCTCATTCATTGAGCCCAGCAAGCTTAAATCTATCAGTTTCTAATTTCCCTGTGACTTTTCAGTCTGAATAGTTTTCTTCTGATATCAATTCTATCTGTGATTTCATTTAAAAAAAAAAAAAAGCAAGATGAAAAACCAATTTCTCCATGGCATCATATTGATCCTCCCTTCCCCCCCATATGGTTTACCAGCATCTAGTGCCAGATCAACCGCAGCAGTAATTGATAGCAGTAAGTAGAGTAGAGCCAGGGGATTTCACATGTATGTGCTGCAGTCGAGAATTGCTGTGGTTTGGGGATGTGGGGTCTTATTCTGGAAGGGATTGTGCTGTAGTAGGCACAGTCTCTTCTAGGCACGATCCTACGCATTCCCCTTTTGCCTGATTCCCCTTAAACCCAATTTTGTTTCAGTCATCTTGGGACCCCCTGCTGACCCCTTATCCCCAACTCCATTCTGCAGGTTCTGACCTCGTTCCCAAGTCGTCATGCCAGCGAGTCTGCGTGTCGACTCTCCAGAATCTCCGCCCTGGTTCCTTCCCCTCTCTTGCTCCCCATCTGTTTGCCCAATTATTTATTACCAGTCCTTCTGCTTAACCTCTCTAGATCCTTTCCAAATTTTCTTGCCCGTCCAGTTCAGTCCTTCTCTCTCATCTGTCTCCCAGTCTCACCTCCCATCCATCCCATATGATCTCCTTCATCCAGCTTCTTGTGCCAGTCTTTTTCCTAGCTGTTCCTAGACTCCTGTTTATACTCTGCACTTCCTGTTTCAAGTGGTTGCCAGTCCCCAGTCCATGTCTCTTTTTCTTCCCCCCACACACACACTCAACTCCCCAGCTCCTAGAGCTTCTGTTACAGCTCTGTGGGCTCTGGCTCCTGTCCTGCCTGCATCTGCATTAAACTCCTTTCTCCTTTACTGCCAAGGTAGCCTGGCAGATCCACGTCTTGGGTAATCGTGTGATGCTGGGGCACTGCCAGCTGCATCAGTGCAAATTACAGTGTGTCAGTAAGCTGTCACGGTGGTTGCAACTTTTTTTGCACCTCTCCACAGGGGCCTGATTGCTCTCCCTACCTCCTAGTTCTGCTACTGAAGATGCCAGTGGGAATCTTTATTTTTTTTTTTTCCCTGTGTACTTTTTTCTCAGTTCCAGTGCCCAGCACACACTAACCCAGAGCTGCTAGGACCAGCTATTACAGGGAAAGTTGGGCTTTGCTGCTGTGGGCCTGGCCTGGAAGGAACATGCTCAGCCGCGCTCTGGGGAGGGTGCATGCACAGTCAGTCACATGTCAAAGCTGCGAGACAGCGGAGCATGCTCTGTTGTTCTGTGGGAATGGTGCATGCATGGTCTATCACACAGCAGCTGTAATGGGATGGCGCATGCTTGGTGCTCTCTTGGGATGGAGCATGTGCAGCCTGTTGCACAAAAGAGCTGAGAAGGAACAAAGCATGTTTACTGGCTCTGAGGACGGTGCAAGCATAATTTGGCTAGTGCGGAAAGCTTCTAGAGGCTTCAGCATGCACTTTTCAGAGGGTTTAGCTGCTAAATTCCAGCATCTTCTACCGTGCATGTGCAAACTATGATTTGTCAGAGGTCTGTAACCTGGGGAGATTTTCATGGAGACAGCAAAAGGCGCATCCTGCCCGCAAAGGCCAGTGCCAGCCAGATTTCAAGTCCCTGGTCCAAAGATTGGGGAACCTGAGCTTTCCAAAGAAAACATCACCAGAAGAGTTTCTGAACACTGAAAGGAAACATTTTTCCTAGGTCTTGCTCTAACAGATGTCTGAATTGTTTTAGCTACAGTTTTCCCCAAAAAAAGAGTTCTAGATAAGATGAGACCCATCATGGGAAATTCCCATTCACGCCGTTAACCTCTGGCAAAGTTACAAGGTGAAATGAAAATAGGCTTTTAAGGCTGGAGATGTTTCACAGCCTTACAAATAAGTGCTGCTAGCTGCATCTGTGATTTAAAAGTCTGCTGGATTCATCAGAACAGCCCTCCCTGCTGGTGTGCCCAGAGCCAAACATGAGATGAACATGTCTGTGCGGGAATGGGAGGCGAATGATGCATCCTGCAGTTTTAGAAGGCAACCTGTGTACAGGTCATTCACCTGCTTTCCTGAAAAATGTTCAAGAAGTCAGTCAAGGAACAGATAGTTTAAGCTTGCTTCAGCCTAGGAAAAACAGTCCTCAGCTCACCAAATATTTTGTTAACAATATGTAGCCATGGATTTTTCCATTTCCTCTCTGCTTCCAGAGTCTAAAATGTTTTCATTTCCCCATGGGGTCCTTTACTTGGTGTGCTGCTAACTTCTTATAGCCCTATTTCAGTGGTGTCTTAGTTATCTCCTTCATTATCTACTTTAATATGGAGTATCAGGGAGAGTTTTGGCGTGTTGTTAAAATATCCTGTAGTTTCCCTCCTGATCTCTTGTGAAAACCCGTAGCGAAATTTTTCTTAAGTCCAACAGAACAAGTGTGGAGATTCCAGGACCAAATGTTTTGCTGATGGTAATAGCCAGAAAAGTTAGCATTCTTTGCGGGTTGATCAGTTTGGGGAAAGAAGATAGTAGGGGCGCAAATGGGTTGGAGATGGACATGGAGCTTACAGTGGGAAACTAGCTTCAAGTTCAGCTACCAAGTAGATGCTGTCATTTTGAACAATCCAGATATTAAATCAGTACAGAATATCATGTTAGTTTACGGTTACACTTCATGTAGTCTGTTTTGTCTACTGATTTGGATGGTCCAGAATGTTTATAATATCTTTACCTGCATATGTTTATTTAATGTCTCTACAAAGTGTTCACTGATGGTATTAATAGTAAGTAATTATATATTACTGTCCTTCTTTGCCATAATTTGTGAACATTACATTATGTTATAAATAATGAAAAAGAAGCTTACGGTCTGGAGCAAAAACAGTCTACCAAATGGATGAGATTTGACCAGAAGTTCTACACGGCATATTAGCAAGATCACAGGAATGATGTTGTATGTTATGCTAATGGATAAGAATACACTATGAACTTTTGATTCAGTATGTGATATGATGAAACAGTAAATTGAGCCTATGTATGTTGTATGTCAAGGGTGTCATTAGTATCATGTAAAGAAAATTCTAACTTTCTTTTTCTCTTTATGCAGAAGGTGAAAGAGCTTTACCATCAATACCAAAGTAAGTTTTGCCTCTCTACATTATTTTATGAAAGGTTAGTAACTCCTAAATTCTCTAACTTTTTTAAAGATTTATTTGAATGACACCTTCATTTTTTTCATAGCATGGCTGCATTTTTATTGTTGTTTTACAAAATATAACAGTGATGTATAGTCCAATGAGCCCATGCAATCTAAATGACTGACAGGTGCTGTTAAATATACAAGTGATATTCAAGGTAAGATCTGAGAAGCTATATGTCCTGGGTAGGATTTGATCAGAGAAAAAGGAGAATTCTTTGTGTAATGCACTGGGTTGTGACATACAAAATCAGGAATCACAAGTACAGGCATGGCTTTGTATGTGTGTGTAGCCCTGCTGAAGTCAAGCATTTCAGTATCATGCTGATTTGTGGTCTAAATGTGGACACCACTTTTATTTCATAGGAATTCTGCCTAATTCAGAATAAAATTATGCTTGAAAAATTTAAAGTAGCTTTTCCAGGTAGTAAAGATGCTACAGGGAAGGTGTGTTTCCACTCCCCTAATCATTTTAATCTCATGGTAGTCTTTTGCTGGGTGCAGACTGGCTCTCCCACCACCTAGCGGCCAACCACTGTAGTAGTGCCTGCAGAGGAAAGCCAGCATGGGAGAGCTGGTCGTGTGATCGTTTTTTATTACGGAGTAAGATCAGAGGTCAATTACTCTGTAGTAATAGTGTATATGTCTGTCTGTACCTCTGTTCCACATCTGTGAAATGCAGGAAAAAATGCTTCCTTTCCCTCAGCCGTGGACTGCCCTTTCTATTTATATTGTAAATGCTTTGGAGCTGTTATTACCACTTCCATTGCATAGACATGGTACCTAGCACAGTAGACACAGTCTTGACTGGGTCTTTTAGGAACTATTCTAACAGAACAAATAATTTAATAAATAGAAAAATGTGGAATCACTTGTTGCCTGCTTCAGATTTTAAAAATATCCATTGGCATAGTTAATACTTTTCTAAGCATGACTTTGGATCTGTAGCAAATACCATTCTGTGTCAGTTATCTTGGTCAATATGATGACAATAGCATACTGTAGCAAAGGCGCACAGTGTGGCCTGGTGCTACCTGTCCTTAGAAGTTCCTAACTAGGTGTTACTGGAACGTGCATATCTAGCGCTCATCCCGTTTGATCCAAGCAGGCTTATTTTTGTCCTGAGAGAAGAGTATTTCATAACACACCAACAGTAGTGCGGAGAAAATACTAATCCGGCAACTTCTAGATTAACATATCATACCATAAAGTAGGTCAGGGGTCAGCACCCATTTAGTGGCAGGCTGTTGATTGCCCCTCCACAGTGCCCAAGCTTCCTACTGCAGCCTCCACTGCACACTGCCAGCTCCCATCCCCAGCAGCAGTAGGAAGAGCCAGGTTTGGCTGTGATATAAGCAGCACCTGCTGTGGGGCAGGGAGAGAGGCGGAGGGTGGGGTGAGAGAGCAGGGAGGGCTGTGAAGTTGTGGGAATGCAGAGATCAGTGATACAGCAGAGGGCAGAGAAGGAGGATGCACCAGGCTGATTCCACATGCTGCCATGGGCCAGCTCTGGCCCATAGGCTGTAGACTGCTGGCCCCTGGACTAGGTCATTCTCTCCCAAGTAAGCACACGGGACCAGAAGCATTTTTTGCCATTCACCAACCACATTCAGGGTGCACAGTAAGTAATATCTATGTTGTTTCACTAGCAGTATGCCAAAATAAGTGTGAAAGCAGCACACCAAAACCAAATGTTTCAGTATTGTGCTAATTCAGGAAAGATGCAGAGAGGGGCAAACAACTTCAGGATAAGATCCCTAGGTGACCTGTTCTACTGCTTAACTTACCTTCTACTGGAAAGCTTGTTTTTTTTTCTTTTTCCTGAAGCCTGACCTAAATCTCTTATTTCTGCAACTTAAATGAATTATTTCCTGCTCAACTATAACAGTTGGTCACTGCCCCTTTATGATAACATTTATAAATTTGGGAGACTGTTATCCTCTTTCCCATACGGTATTTTTTCCTTTCTAAAAACAAAAATAATCATCTTTAAACCTGTCCTCATAGGTCATGTTCTAAACTTATTCTGGCTGCTCTTCTGTGGACTTCCTAAGTGAGATGCCAAAAATGGGGCATAGTGCTGTCTCTGAGGTACTCTGAGTGCAAGAATTCCCTTCTCTGCATTAACTATGACAGTACTGCCAATACATTCCAGAACAGTTCTTGCCTTTTTAGCACCAGCATCAGGTTTTTTTATTTATGCATCTGATTTTCCCTGCTTAAATATGGCTTCTTGTCATTACTGAATTTCATTTTATTCTACTCTGACCATTTTTTCAACTAAAATTATTTGGAATTCTGATCCTGTCCTCCAGAGTGCTTGCAGACACTCCTAGCTTTGTGTCATATGTCATCTTTATAAGTGAATTGTTTATTCCATCATCTGAGTTATGTACAAATGAATAGAACTGGACCCAAAATAGACTCCTACAAAATCCCACATGATATAGCCTCACCACTTGACAATCAATTATTGATAAATGCTGTATTTACATGAACCCAAGATGGGTTTTTTCCCCCATAATGGGTGGAGGGGAGCCTTGTCTTTGATTTGAGAATGGGCCAAGGACAAGCAGTGATTCACCTCTGGCATCAGCTCCGGCCCCAAGGCCAAAGCCAGAGCTGAGTTGTTGCCCGCCTTAGCTTGGGGTGCTTGTGCAGTGGCGGGGAGGGAACTCACACATCAAGAGAGTGCAGGGGAGATCATGCGGTGCGGGTGGGGGGTGCACAGAAGAGACCTTGCCATAAGGGGGGCATGTGGCTCAGGGGGAGTGTAGGGAAGACAGCACCCCTTGCTGCTTGCCCCCTCCCCTCTCATTCCCTCACTGCTTACCTTCAGCTCCAGCCCTGACCTGTCTGGGCCCAAAACTCCGCTCTGCTGAGGGTTAGTATCATTAGTGTCTCCGTGGATGAGCAGTACAGACTTCTGCCTGCCTTGGCTTAGCAAGAGCCAGGGCTGCCATCACCGACTGCCCTGGAGCTGGAACCAGACCTACCGCAGAACGTAAGCAGTGGGGTAGGGGTGGGCACCGGGGAAGGACAGCTGGCAGGGGAGCAAGGTACAGGGGTTTGGCCCCTTGCTTCTTGACCCACTGCCTTTCCCCACCATAGTTGGGGCAGCAGGGGAGGGAGAGGGATGAATGTCAGACAACCATCCAGTAATTTTCTGTGTATAGCATCAAAGTCCTCTTGGATTTGGGTAAATACAGTACTCTTTAAGTACAGGTTTTTTTTACCATTTCTTCATCCATTTAATAGTTATTTCATGTCAATTATATTTCCTGAGTTGTGAGGATGTCGCACTTCACTTTTTCGAAACCTCTACTGAAGTCAAGATGTGTCACACATCACTTCCACTGTTTCTTCCCATTCAGCAGAGCAGTTAAAAGATGAGAAGATTTGTTTTGTTTGATGTGATTTGTTTTTGACAAATCCATGTTGGCTGGGTTTTTTTGTTTTGCTTTTTTAAATTACGATATTATAGTGTAGGTGCTTACAAATTGGTTGTTTAATAATTAATTCCGTTATCAAGCTTTTGAAATTAGGTTAACTGGTTTGTAGTGTCTGGGTCCTCCTTTTTATTTTTTTTTTATTTTTATTTTTATTTTTTTTACTTTTTATAAAGATGGGTACTCCCTTCTCTTTCTCTGAGTTTTCCCTTTAAGTTCTAGAAGATAATTGCTAATGATTCAAAGATTGTTTCAGCTAGGTCTTTAAGTTGACTAGAATAAATTTCATCAAGCTCTCCTAACTAAATATTGTTTAACATGTATTCTCTCCTATTCTGACCTCTGCTTCTAGCGCTTTTCTGCTTATTATTAATTAATTTAAGGATATGGTCATAATTTTGAGGCCAAAAAAACATGAAATTTTAGCCTATGTGATGGCTAAAATTCATTACATAATGAAAAGGCTGCCCACTTTTTCATTATGTAATGGACTTATATATTCCTGCATTTGGCTCATTTCTAATATATTTATATGCATTTCTTGCCTTTTTGTGCCCCTTGTTAGTTGTAACCAGAGATCCTGGTTTTCTCTGTTAAAAAATCACAAGCCCCTGCCCCAGGCAGGAAAGAGGACCGAGGTCAAATGACCCCAGCCTCACCTCAGTCCTCTTTCCTGCTTGGGGCTGGAGTCGGACACGATGATCCTTTGTGGTCCCTTCTGACTCTACAGTCTATGAACCTATTAACCTTTTCTTCAGGGATTTTGTTTTTGTTTTACTTTTAATGAATTGAAAATCGAGAGGAATCTTATAAGAAACAGAAACCGGAATGTATCACAGAGACAAAATCAGAATGAAAAAGAGCATGAAGTAAGTTACAACCAGGGATCCGGGTTTTCCATTTCCTACGGAAAAATGGAAAAAACTGCAGATTTTCCCTTTTACCTGAGAAAAACACAGATTTTTCATTTTAACAGAGTTAACAAAGTTGTCCCTAGCACATTTGAACAACTTGTCTGCTTGTGTCCTACTGTTGCAGACAGTGGTGGGGAGGGGTTTCTCCCCAGCTGTCACCCATGACCACTAGTTCCTGACCTTTGGATTCTTTTGTTTCACTCTTCTGAAATGGCCAGCTCCGTCAGGTCCTCTTGAGTTAGATGGTCTATAATATAGGCCTCTACAAGGACATATTAGCACTGTTCTTTTCCCATTTATCTCCAAACAGATTTTAACCTGTTTGTCTCTCACGTCCTTATCACTTTTGGAACAACACATCACGCATTCTTGCTATGCAGTGCAACACATCCTTTCTAAGCAAGCTGCATTCTTCAATACTGATATGCCAGTCCTACAGTTTATATCATCAAGTCTCCTTGATGCCAGTTAAGTCATATAGTTTCTTTTGTGTGCTAAGATTTCTAATTCTTCCTGTTTATTCTCCCAGTACGCCTTAACATTAATGTCTAGACATTTAAGGTATTTGATAAGTTGTCCCTGTTTTCCTTCTTTCTCATGACCCTCTTGCAATTTCCCATATTCTCCCTCTCTAATTTAAAACCCTCCTTACTTGCTGGGTAAATTTATATCCTAGGTTAAAAGGGGGTTCTTCCCAATTGTTCATCAATGAACTTCACCTCTGCCTACAAGTCTCCTTCACATGATACCATTCCACGGTCAAGGAAGCCAAACCACCCCTTATATTGCTATGCACTCATTACCAGGAGGAGGCTTTCCCATCCTGACCCTTCACCCTTAATTTGAAGCATCAGCCAAGGCATGATCCTGGGCCTCTGACTCTTTCACCTTCCCAGACCCTTGTCGTCGCTCCTGATCTGCTGAGAGTTAATATCATTAGTGTCTATGTGGATGAACAGTACAGAATAGTGATCAGAAGGCTAGATGAGCCTCAGCAACCCATCCGTAATGTATATCTGGGTTCCAGGCTTGCAGCATCTCTCTCAAGATATGCCAGATTTGGAGGCATTCAGTTGCTGACCTGTTGCCTCAAAAGGAAATCTTCAGTAACAACTGTGCTACATCTCTGTGTCTTGGGCCATGAGCTTCCCAGTCCTTGGGACATGACTTCTATTTCCCAGCACTGGGGTGAAAGAAAGATCCATTAGTAGGCAAGGAACATGGCAGATTGAGTTGTAGCCTCTGAATCAGAAGTTCCTAAATCTCAGAAGGGTGGAAGCTGCAGTGAAAGAGGTGAAGGGGGTAGAAGTGGACATGCTCTCTTCACCTTCCCACCTTAGCATCCACACTCTGGGCAAGATATTGGGCTAGATGGACCCAGTAAACAGCATTTCTTACAGTTCTCCCATTTCTCTTGGTTTCAAGTCGACATAATGACTCTTGACACTGGCAGATAAAGGGGGCCTGGGTGGGAGATGGAACACTGTTTGCTAGCCCAGGTGTCAAGCAGCCAGTTTCCTCTCTTCAAGGCAGCTGATACTTATTTCTTCTAAGCTGCTGCTGCAGTCCCTCTCTAGCTAGGTAGCTTCCTTGTGATGCAGAAAAGCAGGGGTGGCCACCCTACAGCACAAATGCCATCAGTGGCAACGGCAACCTCTGAGTGTGGCATATGACATGTAGAGGATGGGCAGCATAGCAACAGGAAGGGCAGGGAGCAGAAACCAGAGCATCAGGTAAGGCAGCAACAGAGTAGAAGATCAGACAGGAATTGGAGTGGCACTTAGGTGGGGTGCAGGGCTAATTTGCAGCATGCCTGTCCAAAAGATTGGCCCTAGTTACAAGAAAGCAACAAGATGACAAGGAGGGGCAGGAATGGAAGGATGAGGGTAAAATCAACAAGACTGGGTGCATCTACATGAGCAAAGTGATAAAATAAACTCAGGTGGTCACCTGCTCCCAGGTACACGTGTGCCTGGGACTACAGCACTTTGAGCCAGGGTGAGGCGCCCTGGGCTGGCAGGGGGCCCAGGAATCAGCCCTGGACTGCGAGTGGTGGCATTGGGCAGTAGAGGGATTGGCTGGGGCACAAGGGGGCTAGGTGTCAGGCAGCCTCCACACTTTAGCACCCTTGTGCCCTAGCCAGCCTCTGTCACAGTCTACACATACATTTCAGCACGCATAATTATTCCACCGTAGGGTAGTATTGTCCACAACGGCAGAATTAATTAATTTACTGCGCCTTAATACCGGTGCATATGTAGACAGTGACACTTTACTGCCGAGCTACTTAGTCAACTTGATGGTAAAGAGCGCGTATAGATGTACCCACTATGTAGTTACTATTCAGTGTAATTAGTCTGTTATCTACTCGGGCAAAATAATGCTTTTCGCCCTAAACGGATAGCGTGTATAAATAAAACATTAATTTCAAAAGGCACTTGTTTTATTTGAACAGTTTTTCAGCTGCTAAGATTGTTGTGGTGATCAAAACTTGTAGGAGGAACTTCCTTTTCTTCTGTTGGTAACAGATAACTACAAAGCACTTTGTGCTACAGGTACTGTACATGCTGGTAGTCTGATTTGCAGATGGGTTTGGGTCAGTGGTGCAAAAGTTCTAGACAGCAACATCATGCATCTGGAAAGGCTTACTTTTGGCAGATCGTATTTCATACTGTTTAAATGAGAAGTCCACAATTTTTTTGTTTTCTCTTCATTTTAAAGCGAAGATGTAATTATTTACTGAAACAGCTTATTTAAATGTGTCTGTCCGTCAGATAAATGCAGCTTTAATTGGCCACATTTTTTAACTGACTTAATAAATCAAATGGAAGTTACTCAGATGTACATAGTTAAATCACATTTTAGACAGAAACCAAATTCACTCAGCCACAAAGAAATATATAACAAATTGCAGAATAAACCAGCATATAACTCTGTTTTAAGTACACTGCTTACAGTAATTGCTTTGTCTTTCTGATACAAATTGTGTAGCAGAAAAGGGCACTTATGGCACAAGTTGCCAAATAAGTTATTTGATTAAGTCTTAAACTAGTGTTTTAAGTTCCCAATCTTTAATGCAAGTGGATTTACTATTTAGATTGGATAAGTAAACTGATGATTCAAAGTTTATTAATAGAACCTGTCTGCTAATTGTAAAATTAAACTTTTTTCTGACCTTTGCTTGTGTCATAATGAACTTCTTAAAGCAAACACTCTTGTTCCCCCAGGTAGACTTAAAATGGTAGATTCCTCTTTTAGTTTTCTCCCCCTGAAAATGTGTCACTGTAGAAAATGGATTGGTCCTGCTAATTACAGTAGGTGCCCATTAGAATGAGTTCAGTCCGTGCGCGTGTGGAGAATGTACAGCATTCATCGTTTCAAATCTCTGTTTTACAGGCTGGCCAACAATGAGAAGCAAGGAGTGCGGTCACACACTGTCTCTGTGTCAGGTATGTGCCATGAGAAGTATACATTTGCTTCTAAGGATAGTAAGTAGCCGGGCAGTTTCTTCCACTTAGACTGTAGCACACTCCTTACTCTGCTGCTTACTGATTTTCCAAAGAACGTAGCTGCGTTTCCTTCATAATGGTATTTCAGAAGAACGACAGAAAAAGTTTTTTGGCTGTCCTTCTGCATATCGTTGCTGATGAGACTGACCAGGCTGTAGCAGTACCCTTGTCTTAAAGCATAACGTATGAAGTCAGAAAGCTTGAAATTAAGGCTAATTAAGTGTTTCTGCTAAACTTTGCAGTAGCTTACAAAGATGCTAGACTATATTGGTTCTTAATTAACTATATGATTTACAGATTACCACAAAAGTTAAAGTACACAACAGCTGTAGTAAAAGGGAAAACAGTATACAAACTTGTCATCTTTTTTCCTTCCTTTCTTTTCCTTGACTTGGTTTGGTTCGTCTTGCTGTTTAGCACAAAGAACTACTATTTATATTTTAGCTTTTGAAAAGTCAATGAAGTTAGTGTAAACTTTTCTAAGGAGGGCATGTGAGGTAATGCATATGAATGTGTTTTAATTATTTCACAGTAATACAGAAAAAGCTTCTCATTTCCTCCGGTATGTCCCATTCTCACTGTTTGGATGGAGTTGCACTTGTACTTAGTTTGTATTGGACAGTGGGCATTTTTCTCAGAACAGAATGTAATCGAAGCCTGGGAATACCTTGTTTTGATGTGCAGAGATTTATGTGCGTGTTTCCTAGCAGTATTTATGTACCTGTCTGTAAAGAAGCCTTTCAGCAGAAATGCACTTGAATATTCTGGCACCAGACTGCAGATTTGTATCGTTTGTGTAGACATAGAGATTAGACACCAATTTTCTGGTCCAAATAGATCTTTAAATAGAAACGGAGTTGAAGTCTTCACTGTAAGGAGGCTTACAACTTCACTGTAATGTATTTTAAATTTGACAGGGCACGGGCTCTCACCAAGACAAGCTGTGCAACTCAGAGCTCTCTTAATTGATACTCAATCATGATATGCAACAGGGGAAGAAAAGGCGCACTACCACTTGCCTATTGTGTCTCATTCCTTTTACCATTTTTTTTAGAAGGGTATATAACCTCCACGCCTGTTGAGCTTCCTCCTTCAGGATGAAATGTGTCCCTTCCTGCCTAAAGCTCAGTAGACACTTTGTGTAGTAATCATGGGAAAGGAGATTGAATTCATAGGCAGATCAAACTGCAGGGCTTGGGCAATGCCTCACTGGAATTGATACCACAGCCCATGGGCTTGAATAAGCAGCTGTTGTCCCTTCTGTACCACTGAGTAGAGCTTGGGGCACTAGATCCACGTAATCCACATTAGCAGAGATCCTTGGGTCCTTCACAACCTAGCTACACAACCCTCTTCAGCTCTGAAGGAATCGGAGGCGCCTGGTATGATTGTACCACCATCACCTCTCAGCACAGCCTCCTCACAGTAATAGTGTGATAGATCCTTGGCATTGCTGGATATTTCACTCAATTCTCACTGTTTGTTATAAAAATGTGAAAAAATACTTGTCTAATAGCTATTGAAATAACACACGCATGTAAAATGTAGTAAGCATACCTACTTTGGGACCTTTGTTGTTGTAAACTTTGTACTTCATAACACCCTCTGTCCTTCTCCATTACACTAATTCAGATACAGGCATCTCAGGGCAGGTTCAGTGTGAGTGTCTCAGGGCAGGTAACACTGTAGTGGTCATACAAGCTAGCAAATGTCCTCCATGGCAAAAGCCAAGCCAATTCTTTGTCTTTTATTTCATTTTATTTTATTTTATTTTATTTTGTTGGTGTTCAAAATCCTCCCCAAGTGAGGCATTGTTCCTGATGCACATTTTTAATTCTGAGTTTTTAAAGCACTGGAAACAAGGACACCATAAGGATATGATTCATGCTATCCCCCTCTTCATCGCGTGGGGTTTACTCTTTCCTCGAATAGAGACGTGAAAGATTATGAAATACTTTCTGACTTCTCTACCCAAAATAATTTGCCATTGTAATACATTTACTCCATCGAGCTTGGCACAAACATCCTTGCACTGAATTAGTCACACGCACAGATTGTTTGGCATGTAATTATGTGGTAGGTTAAGCATATTTTTTGTCAGGAGAAGCTTTCTTCTAGACTCACCCGTGGTCCCGAACATATCAGTTCCCTTCAGCTGAAGTAATGTTACATGTAGACGCATAGAAATGGCACTTGTGTTGACATACGTCTCTGATGCAGAGCCCAGAACAATGAAGGCAACAGATGTGTATAATGTTCAGTTAATACCAGAGTTAGACATCGGCAGCGGCTGGCAGCTGACAGCATCCAGTGCAAAACCAGCTGTGGATGATGCCATCCTGAGCTGCAGAATAAGGGCTTTTCTCTGATGACATTTAAATGACTTGCTGCCAAAGGTTTCAAATAAACAAGGCCTTTATAGCCTGCTGACAGCTGTAACCTCTTCCATGCCCTAATAGCTGGGAAGCGTAAATTCAGAATTCTTTTGCTTGTTTTCATTGACATTTGCTAGTCTTTGTTTAGTGTTTCCCAATGTTAAAACCATAGCAGCAAAACAGGAGCCAGAGATGTAACAAGATGAAGCCCTATTAGAATTTGCTAGGCAGCCACATTTGTAGTTTTAACACTCTTAAGTTGAGAAGGGCAGTTGCAAAATTATCTGTCTGACAAACTAAAGAGACATTAGTGATGGCTACAAGCCAAATACTGGCATGATCTGGGCTGGCTACATGCACAAGTTCATGCACTTATCTGAAGCCTGTGGGTATACAAAGTTGGCCTGTTTCTGCAAGGTTTCTGGCTTTTTACATGAAATAGCTGGCACTTCCTGTAGTTGTTCTGACTTAGTGAAAATAAGATCCATGGTATCTTGCCGTTCCAGCATGTACCGGGATGCAGATTGCATGAAGATAAAAAATGACCATGTGGAAAGTCACCTGTCATTTTTGTTTTATGCCTTAAACAAGGTTCACTCGGACATAAATGTGGGCCCAGGCTGGTTCCAAAATCCCACAGTTGAAAGCAACATGACCCAGTTGATATGTATTGAACAAGGAATCGAGAAAAATCAAATCCTGTTCCTGACGGTATCATTGCTCTGCACTGTGACCATAGACATGTTGCTTCCTTTCCTAGTTTTTGTATACCATGACTGTTTAGACTGCATACCCTGTACTACCAGCACTGTTTCATTGCCTAGCATAGCGTAGTGAATACAGATCCTTTCCCTTCACAACATGTTACGTTTACTGGAAGTAGCTATATTATACCTAACTTCCAGCTGTATCTCAGATTGGGTGTGCAGAACTGCTTTTTGGTTTTGGTCTCTATGGAGTCAAAGAGGTGATGAATTTTGTGTGATAATCCCTACTTTTATCCCCTTGTTTTTTACGTTAAAACAGGAGTGCAGGGCTCCCCCTGGCTTTGGAAATTTGGCAGTGGCTGAGAAGAAGCACCACTCCCCTGCTAAGAAATTTCCAGACTCCTGGGGAGCCCTGGGCCCTGCGTGCTGGATCAGGCGCCTGATCCCAGTGCTCAGGGCTGGGAAACCAATCCTGGTGCACGCGGGCAGGAATGAGTGGCACCAGAGAATGGGGACTAAATCCCAGCACACAGGACAGGGAGGGAGCCATGCCAGGACCCAGGGCCCAGTTCTTGCGCATAGGGCCGATTCAGCCTGCAGCCTGGCTCTGGGCCATTCATCCGGCCTAAGGGGCCAAAAGATTGAGCACCACTGCTTTAAAAAAATCATTTCCAGATAATATCTCCCATATAGACTCTGCTTGATGCACCGTTAGCACACTGCTGCTATATGTCTAGTATCAAGATAGGTAAATCTTGCTATTTGAAGAGAAGTAATACATGAGTTTGCTAAAATTGTGTCAAATATTGTAGGCTATTTTGCTTTAAGTCTTTTTTTTTAATTTTTATTCAAATGGTCTAGTCGGGTCTAGAGGAATTTTTCTCAGCCAGCAATTTGCTTTGGAACAGCACAAAGTAGACTTTTAAGTAGTGCATGCTACTTCCAAAAAAAATAATTTATCCAGTCAGTTATACTTTACACAAACTTCACCACAAAAATGAAATTAATAGAGCTTCATCTTGCCTGTTCCCTCTGTAGATATGTTCCCTCTGATATAGAGCCTCTTTATTTACCCTTTATAGGAGTATGTTTAGGGGAAATAGATTCCATGCATTATATCCTTTGGGCCAAGATCTGGTCAGCTTTCAGGTATTGTTCCTAGTAAAAGAATCCATGGCCAGAAGGTCTCCTAATCCAGGCTGTTTACAGACACGGTGTAGGGGGACTGTGAAGCATGGCCATGTTAATAAAAAATAGATCTGTTTTTGGAGTTCCCTTTAGTGTGGATTTGGATAGCTTAATCAGAGGCAAATCTGTTGGTAGTTATTATCCAGACTTCACTACTGATGTGCAGGTTTAAACAAAATGCTTTCTTTTTGTTTTAGTTTTATACATATAGATAAATAAACTCATATATATACATGTGTACATATATATGAAAAGGATGCTGGTACGTGAATAGTTACTGTAGTGGGGTAGTTTACAATTAACAATATTATCTATATCCAGAAAGAAAATATATATGTGATGGATGTATACCTTTGCCTACTTTTAAAGATGTGCAGTAAATGTATTCAGATCTACTGCAATATCCTTCAAGTAGAATCATAGAAAAGGAGGGCTGGAAGGGACCTTGGGAGGTCACATCTAGTCCAACCCCCTGCTCAAAGCAGGACCAGCCCCAACTACATCATCCCAGCCAGGGATTCGTCTACTGGTGTCTCAAAAACTTTCAAGCATGGAGATTCCACAGCGTCTCTGGATAGCCTGTTCCAGTGCTTTACTGCCCTCCTAGTGAGAGTTTTTCCTAATATCTAACCTAAACTTCCCTGACTGCATGTCGAGACCGTTGTTCCTTGTTCTGTCATCTGCCACCACTGAGAACAGCCCAGCTCCATCCTCTTTTTTAACCACCTGTCAGGTAAGTTGAAGGCTGTTATTAAATCCCCTCACAAGTCTTCTCTTCTCCAAATTAAATCAGCCCAGTTCCCTCAGCCTCTCTCACAAGTCAGGTGCCCCAGCCCTCTAACCATTTTCATTGACCTCCGCTGCACTGTCTCCAAATTGTCCACATCATTTCTGGAGTGGGGGGCCCAAAAGTGAACACAGTACTCCAGATGTGGCCTCACAAGTGTGGAACAGAGGGGAAGAATCACTGCCCTTGATCTGCTGACAATGCTCCTACGGATGCAGCCCAGTGTGCTGTAGCCTTCTTTGCAACAAGAGCACACTGCTGGCTCATATTCAGCTTATTCTCCCCGGTTACCCCCAGCGCCTTTTCTGCAGAGCTGCTGCCCAGCCAGTCAGCCCCCAGTCTGTCCCAGTGCATGGGATTGCTCCGTACTAAGTTCAGGATTTCGCATTTGTCCTTGTTGAACCTCATGAGATTTCTTTTGGTCCAGTCCTCCAATTTGTCGAGGTCACTCTGAATCCTAGCCCTACCCTCCAGGCATATCTACTACTCTTCCCAGCTTGGTGTCATCTGCAGACTTGCTGACAGTGCACTTGAACCCATCTTCCAGATGGTTGATGAAAATTTTTCAACCCTTATCCCCCCAGCCAGTTAGGCAAATGTGCCCACTACCAACTTGTCCCAACACTCAAGACTTACAGAATCCATAGCCGCTCTGCCCAAGCACTTGGAAGGCCTCCTCAAAAGAGGAATCTGCTGTCTTTGAGAAATAAATGTAGTCTATAAAAATTGAAGGCACTTAGCATTATCTTGCATTGATCTTTTGATTAACTTTTCAGTTTTTACTATAGAATTAGTTACATTTTTAGTAGCAGTATCTTAGTCACTCAAAACTTATGCTGCCTCACTACAGTATCACCCTCATGTGCCAATTATGAGGACGTATCCTCTGCAAAAGAAAATAATTACATCTTCACTGAAGCCATTTGAAAAAAAATATTCAAGAAGATTTATTCTTCATAAGGAGGTTGCTTATTTCATTTAATAATCTTAGCATTGCTGTGAAGCAAATAGGATTTAATTTGCCTGAAAGAGAAAAATTTGGTATTTTCAGTTGTGTGCCCTAGTAAAGCAGAGCATGGATTCAGTGTTGAAACACAGGTAACAGCAAAAGATACCACAAGCTGAGTTAATTTCAGTATCGGAACAGCTAAAATAAAATGCTGTTTTTCATAACTCACGCAGATTTGGCATGCAAGTGTATGCTTGTGGACAGCAAGCACTAATCACAAGCAATGGTAAGAGCACAGGATGAAGGACCAGTTAGATTTAATGGGAATTTCATTTCTGATGGCAAAGCACAGTGCATACTCTGTTTTGTGGCCCCCTGTTCAAAAATGAAAGTCTGCCCTGTACTCCAGTCTGAAAGAGTTTCTTGTGTAGGCCTTAGGCTCCCCAGTTCCATTTTAATAATTCGGTGAGAAAAAGGTGGTTTAAAAGCTTGACTTCCTGATGCATGCATTTTATCAGGTGGCTTCAAAATGAATGTGCTGTTCAGCCACAAAATTATTTCAGGGAAAAATTTTGAAGACTAAACAGTTTGATTCTATGCATTTGCACCTATATCTGGTAAAACAGTTTGTTTTTGTTATTGCCATTTAAGAATTACCTGGGGATATTATACTTAATCATTTAATGAAACAAAACATTTCTGTGACTTAAGAGCCATAATATTTGATTAATATAAATGATATCAACACCACTGCACTAAAGTTGAATAATCTTAGGATTATAAAAGCATTTATAGGACTGCAACCTTTCTGCATGATCAGGTGACTGGACAGGGCAAGGAGATGGGAAATCTGGAGTTACTTTGATTCTAGCCACATCTCTGGCCTTCAGGAACTCATTAATCTCTGTTCAAGTAGGTGATATTTACCTAGTGATCTCACCAAGCATCGAGATAATTAATGACTTAAAAAATACCAGTGTGTCAAAAATGGGCATGTTATCTTGCTGCTTTGCATTCTGGCCATGCTAAACTGCTTTAGCTTCCTTTCTCAGATACTAAGGCAAAAAGGAAACATAATCATGAACCACTCTG
The DNA here is from genome assembly GCF_001723895.1 of Crocodylus porosus. NCBI lineage: Eukaryota > Metazoa > Chordata > Crocodylia > Crocodylidae > Crocodylus > Crocodylus porosus. The sequence continues at coordinate 264,875,618 of NW_017728886.1, read as the reverse complement.
ACTTCAGGCTTATCACGTGCCATTGATTTTTCACCCATTGATTCTCACAGCAATCCTGTAACTTCTGTAAGAGCTACAGCACATCCTTTAAAAATAGTCAGTCTTAACAGCTTTACTCCTGATCCTAAGATAAACCTAGAAAAGCACCAAAGTTCAACGTTCTAGGAAAACTCATCCTTCCATGTATTATAGAATATCCAGTAATAGCAGTACCCTAAGCAATGGGAGTTGAGTTAGAAATAGAGTATCGACTGCTGTCTGATGCACACATTTTCTTTGGCTTGATGATTTGTCATAACCTTATTTTTTTCAAGTTGGGGCTGATACAGTGATGAATCATGCTGTTTTTTTCCAGCAGGTCAAATTCTTGTTATAGGCACAAGTCATGCTCAACTCAAAAGAATTGCTTGCGTGTCAGAAATGGATAGATGAATTTGGGCATTGTGTTGGATTTCCTTCTGTGGACTTTTAGTGACTCTCTGTTTATATTGTTGTGCCAAATGCAAACCCATCTTTTATGCTTGTACCTGTACACGTGGATTTGTGTGTACACATGTACATAGAATCCCAACTACCCCTTGTGGCAGGCCAGTAGGGGGCGCTCCTGCGTTGAGCCGCCCACCTCCCTGCGCCCGACCACCTGCCAGGCTCCGATTGCCGATGTGGCGGGCCAGTAGGGGGCGCTCCTGCGTTGAGCCGCCCACCTCCCTGCGCCCGACC
>NW_017728886.1:264850082-264874529 GCF_001723895.1 Crocodylus porosus | reverse complement strand
TTCACCTGGGCCAGTGGAGGTCAGCCCCAGCTGGCTGTCAGCCAACCAGTTCGAAATACATCACCTGTCACCAGGCAGATCCCAGCTCCCCAGGTAGATGCCCCCCACCCAGGTCATTGATGCCAGTCCCGTGGGCAGAGGGAGCAGGTTCCCCCTCCCTCAGGACTGCAGCCAGCTCAGGTTACCTAAAGAGACGGGCCAGGGTGTGGTCCCCTGTTCTGGGCCCATCTAATCAAATGGTTGCTGCTCAGAGATTTTAGTCACAGTGTCACAGGGCAGAGATTTTGGGGAGAAACAAGGTGGCTTTCTGCCACACCCCTATTCCCCCAATTTTTTTCCAAAGTGCCATAAAAGGACTAGCACCAAAACGTTATAGAAGGAGACCAAGTACAATCCCTCAATCAGTCAATCTCATATACACAAGCAGTGCCCTTTTGAAAATATAATACAATGTACATCCTGGCATGTGCATGTGTATTAGTAGATGCATATACTCTCCCAGTAGAGTTAGTACTGATTAGAAATAAATAGATTTACTTGGAATTAATTAAATGCCTATTATATTAATATTTATAGGCACTTCTTAATGTAGCGTAGTGTACTGACACCACAGGTTTCAGTTGGTATTCTTTATGGATTGTTGTGGTATCCAACTGAACTGTTGTTTTTTTCCAGCTCATGATTTTTTGTTCAGTCTACTGCCCCTGATTAGCAGCCATTTATTTTAAATAATGCCATAATTTTCCATAAACTGCTTCTGTTCAAATTACTTTAGAGCCATATTATACACCGTGAGCTAATGCTCTACAGCAAGGGTAGCCAGCCTACAGCGGCAGGCCACAGAACGATGTAAATGGAGAGCTCATGTTGAATAGGCAGATGTCTGCAGATCAGGCACTAGTTTACTACGTTACCGCTACAACATTTTTAAAGCATCTCTTTTCTACGTTGCTATTACATTATTGTAGTGAAAACATAACAGAACTCCATGCACACAAATGCTCAAAATAATCCTATAAAAAAAGACAGAAAATCCCTAAAACTTGGGTTCAGCTTCATCCCCAAAGTTGTCTATGAGTGCATGTTTAAGAGAGAGACAATGGAAAGAAACAAAATTACCTGAGAAGCCTATATATACAAATTCATGTTTATATTATCACCCTGTTTCTCTCTATTCCTCTACAGATGGAAACAGCATATCTTTAAATGGAAACATCAGCATAACCAGAACTATTTATTCCCAAACTGTTTCAAAATGCATATTGTTACATGCACAGCTATCCAATTCATGGTTGAGGAAATGATTAGAATGTGGAGCTTAAATATTCTAAACATTTTAATTAGATCTTATTGAGATTGAAAGTTATATAAACACATTCTTAGATGGTGGTTTTTGCGGGGAGTTTTTTATTGCTTTTCTCCATCTGGATATTTTGCCAGGAGGATTCAGGCATCAGCGTTCTGAGATTTTGTCAGTCTGCTGTTAATGTCCAGTACCTTACTGCTTCTCATTAAAAAGATTGCACACGTTCGTGCTGCAGTGCTGTGAATCCTCTAGGTGCTGCCAGAAAGCTTCCCTTGTGACTTAAATGATTTCCATCATTTACAAATCCAGGGGACTGGCTTATCGGCATTATTAGCACCAGACGCTAAAATTGCCTTGTAGGAGAAGTACACCTGTGTGCGTAACCAGTTCGCTCCCATACGAAGGCTCTTCATCCTTTCCAGCATTTAGCTCCTGATGTGTTCATACAGAGGAGTCACAATCTCCAGCCATCATTTAGCAAGGTTGGACAGCACACGCACTGACCACAGACGCATGCTCCAGACCACTCCCAAGCCATCTCCCCTGCTGATCTGCCAGCTCATGATGCTTATTTCCTTCCTGGTGGCCCTTGTCAGGAGGGAGGCCAAATAGACTTGCTTATAGTCTCCTCTCGTAAGCTTGCCTTTCCACTCCCCTGATAATTCTAGTAGCATTTCTCTGTTCCAGTTTTAGCTTTAATTATTGTTGCTTGAAGGTGAGTGTCCAAAATTGAGCCCCGCTGTCCTGAAGGAGTCTCACCAGGACCTCATTTAATGGCATTAATAATTCCCTGTGCCTGCTGGAAATACCACACCCAGTGAATAATTCTAGGTTAACACATACCAGTTTTGTTGCCGCATCATGTTGTTGTCTCATAGTCCTCCTTCATTTGACCATTATCCCCAGGTGTTTCTCCTCGCCAGCCATTTCTAACTGATGAGCCTCATGGTCATCCATTTCTTCTTATGTGACATCCTGATTCTCTTCCATGTTGACAGTGCCTCTCAACTTTGTGTCACCAGCAGATTTCATTACCACACTCTGACTTTTTCTAAGAGCTTTAAAAAAAACTCCTAACTCAGATGAGTTCCAAGAGCGATATCAGTGGAGAACTCCACTGGTAATCTTCTTCCAGTCTGACAGTCTTTCAAGGTGCTTTTGTTTTAGTGAGCTGCTTTGTTCTGTACAGAAAAAGCAGTTAAGTCTGCTTTAACTCTCAGAAGCTTTGCGTGCCCTCAAGTAAAAGGCAAAAGCATACGATAATGCCAGCTGGAAGTTATGCCGAACACTGGAAATGGTTTCAAGTGGCAGTCATTCTAGGGCTGCATTGTATAAGCTCCTTAACAAAGAAACTTGAAATGACCTTTGAGCAACATCTTCACTTCATGCAATCTCTTATTTATTTTTATTCATGGAAGATAGTTGCACCAGTTTTGAACCTGCGATTGTAGCACATAAAAAGAAAATCTGGAATTGCATGAATTTAGATGCAGAAAGTATTGGGCTGAGCTTCTTTCTTTCCAAGTCGCCAGTCTGAATATAGTATTAGCTCATTTGCCGTCACAACTGAGAAGCCAAGGATTGATCCGTTATTTAAGCCCTGGATATTTTGCATTGCTACATACATGCTCTTCCATTTCAGTACTGGTCTTCCACTAGTGCTATTCCAATACCTTTTCCCTAATCCCTTCATAGATTTCATAGACATTTGGGCTGGAAGGGACCCCAGAGGATCATCAAGTCCAGCCCACTGCCCCAGGGGCAGGAAGTCAGCAGGGATCATAGGATCCCAGGAAGATAAGCATCCAAATGTGTCTTGAAGGCGTTCACAGTAGGTGCTTGAACTGCCTCCGACAGCAGTCTATTCCAAAACTTGGGGGCTCAGACAGTGAGGATGTTCTTTCTTATGTCCAGCCTGAATTGGTTGCGGTGGAGTTTGTGACCGTTCGATCTTCTCATCCCTTGAGGCGCTCTGGTGAACAGACGTTCCCCCAGATCCTGATGAACACCCCTGATAAACTTATAGGTGGCCATCAGATCACCCCTGAGCCTGCGCTTTTCCAGGCTGAAGAGCCCCATGGCTCTCAGCCTGTCATCATAAGGTCTGTTTTCCTGACCTCTGATCATGCGCGTGGCTCTCCTCTGGACTCTCTCAAGCTTCTCCACATCCTTTTTGAATTGTGGAGCCCCCAGCTGCGGCCTCACCAAGGCCGAGTACAAGGGGAGAATGACGTCCCGGGATTTGCTTGAGAAGCATCTATGGATCCAAGCCAGCATTTTGCTCACTTTAATAGCTGCAACATCACACTGGAAGCTCATGTTCATCTTGTGGTCAGTCATGACCCCCGAGTCCCTTTCATCTGTAGATGTAGCCAGTTTAGCCAAGAGGTGATCGTGGGGTACCAGATCGAAGGCTTAAAAAACGAAGGTACTTTTCCACAGGCGCCTGCTTCTCCTGCTCCAGGACATGCTGCAGATTCAGCATGTGAGGCTGGTCTGTGGATCCAGTCCAAGCCATGAACCGAAAGCCCAGTTTATCTGGCCCACATGGCCAAATGAATTTGACACTCCTGTATTAGAAGATTGCCAGCTATTTGTATTTGTTTGCAATTGCTCTCTTGGGCTGTTATAAAAGATTTATTTTGTTTTATTTATTTTATTTTCAGGGCACAGTGGTAAATCTTTTATCCCCTTGTTCTGGCTCCTAATTAATTAACATCTCAGCAAAGCATAAGCTGTGTATAATTGAGTCACCCTTTAAACTCGTCTGTTTAAAGTTGACAGCAAGTGGCAGAAAATACACACACACAGAGCTGTGTAAAATCATCCAAATCTGTATGAATCCTCCATGACCATTTGAGGCTGGACATAAGGAAGAATTTCGTTGCTGTCCGAGCCCCCAAGGTCTGGAACAGTCTGCCAGCGGAGGTGGTTCAAGCACCTACATTGAACACCTTCAAGAGTAAATTGGATGCTTATCTTGCTGGGCTCCTATGACCCCAGCTGACTTCCTGCCCTTTGGGCAGGGGGCTGGACTCGATAATCTCCCAAGGTCCCTTCTAGCCCTAGTGTCTATAAATCTATGAATCAGTGCCTGCTCGTGTGGAGTTTCCCACTTCCTCCCAAGCAAGCACAGGTCCCTAATAATTCTGTAACCATTCTCCCCCACGCACACACACTCAGTCACTTGTATGCTCCCCAGTCTCACAGCACTCCTTCCCCCTGTACCATCTCTGCTTTTTCCTCCTCTGAAGCTTTTTTTCCCATTATGACCTCCCACTGACAGCTCCAGGAATGGTGGTTAACGTCCTTCCACAAGTCTCAGGGAGCCAGCTGTAGATGGGATGTTTTGATCTTCCCTCTCCCAACCCTGTTTCCTTGGAGTTGCTGAGGTGAAGGGAAGAAAAGGAGAAGTAGAAAGCAATCAATTTGTTAACAAAAGGACAGGGGGAAAGAGAGAGAAACAGGGCTCTTGTTGAGCTCTTTCTGCTTTTGCCTCCCAGGTTGTGAAAATGGTACAGGTTCCTTCTTCCTCTTCTGTCTTCCTCAAAATTTCTGTCAAATCCTGAGAAGAGTTGTGATGTCCTGGAGCAGCAAGCTGCTCTTTCGTTGGAGGCAGGAGAGGGGAAGGACAGAGGAATAGGAGTAGGTGACTGCTCAAGGTGCCACAGTCAGGGAGGTACCACACACACATGGTCTCCCCGCCCCCCATCCTGCCACTCGTGCCGGCCAGGAGCCACTGGACAACTGCAGTGCAACTAATCCCAGGGGCTAGGCAACAGGGCCCGCCACCCCCTGCAGTGCCAAGGCCTGATTGGAGCCAACCAGCCAGAGCAGTGCAATAAAAGACCTCCAAGTGATGAGCACTATCAGGGAGCATGAAGGGCTGGGAGGAGAGCACCAAGGGCTGAGCCAAAGGCAAGACAATGGTGCCCAGTGAGAAAGCAATGCAGCTGTGTGCCCCCACATTGTTCACCAAGGCTAGTGCTGGAGGCTGAACTGCAGCCCCCACTGCCCCCTCACCACTGCCAGCACTGCCAAGGGTGAAGGCACGAGCAATGCTGGGTGACGGTGCCCTGCCACTGGAGCTGGGCTTTCTGTTAGGCAGCTCTACGTGCAGCCCACCTGCCTGTCCTCCTGCCACCCCACACTGAGCCCCTGCTGCCCAGCACCAGGCGCCATCTCAGGTAAACAGGCATGCGCTGTCCTGAACTAGCCCGTGGGGTCCCTTGCCACCCACAGCTGCTGGGGCACGTGTGCCCTGCACACACGCACACCTCCCACACGCACAGTGCCAGAGACTTGGCGGGGGGGCCAAGTTCACCGGAGTGCCATTTCCCCTAAGGCCGGCTCTGGGTAAGGATAGTCGTTGGAGGGCATTTCTCCACGCACCCTGGAAGAATTAGAACACCTGTGTAGTTGGCAGGTCTAATCGCAGAATGAGAGGAATGCTTCCCTATTTGATTTAATGGGGAAGTGCACTTCAGGGTTGGTTTTAGGGGGGAGAGAGGAGCTGCACGTGTCTGTGTTGTGTTCCTGCAAGATGCGGATACCTTTCCAGAAAAGAACAGCAGCTTCCTGTCGGATGTCAGAATTTGCAAGCAGTTAACCTAGTTGTAGAGTTTGATTTCAGTATGCAAAGGAGGTAGGGTTTGGGTTATATCCTGAATGAGTAATATTTGTTAGTCATTATTTGGCAAATGTTGACTTTAGAATCTATTCCAAGTCACTTTTTGAAATAAAATGTCAAAATAATTTTATTGCTGAAGTAACATAAATACAGTTCATAGTTTACAGAAGAATTTAAAACCTCATCTTTTAGATACAGAATTGTAATGTAAACCTTTGCTTTCATAGTCATATTGTGCAGATGTGCTTTCCAGTCTTTCTTTTCTTTTATTTCCAAATAATTTGTTTCTGTTTTCTCTTTCCTTTTCTTGCCTCTTTGTAAAGGAGTCAATCACTGTCAGCATAAAGTAAAGAAAGCTAGGCGCTTTCTCCCTTTCGTCTTCTGTTCCCATGAGCCTTCGCCTAAGGGTACTGCACTCCTCTTTGTACAGGCTGCTTTATTAACTTAAAAGCTGAATACACTAACTCTTTGACTGTCTGTGTACAGTTTTACCCCAGCTTCAGGTAAACAGAGTTCCAAGAATAACAAATTAAATTTCTGCTGCCCCCTCCAATTTGATTTCCAGTGAGATGCCTCATATACTTGCAGGCTGCCGTTTTCATGGGAGAGTTTATTCAAGGTGTAATACACTGCTATGGCAAACGATTCAGTCATTTTCTTCAACTGTTCAGCCACTGAATCTCTCCATTTCTTTCTGGCAGTAGCACACTCGGATTGCATTCTTGGACCCCTGATGCAGCATGCGAGTGAATGACGTAGAATGGCAACAGTAAACGTTAGTTAAGATCACATGAATTGGAGTGAACGTAGCAATGCTGGCTGTTGTGTAGTCCAGCTTTGTCTGGACAGTCTTTGGCTTTGGCAGGGTGAGGGAGCTGTAATGGGAGAACTGGTATAATAAAAGGTGCGTTAATTTTTCATTATAGAATGTGTTTTGAATTTTAGTTGGATTTTCAATCAATACTTCATGTGCCTCAAACCTTTTGGTGTGAATATGTGCTATGGTAGAGAGCCACTATGCTAAATCCAGAATATCAGTGTTAATCTGAACAAGTGCCCAATGGACTTGCCCTGTTTGTTGCTTATAACTTCAGTCGCAAATTCATATAACTCTGGTATGCTTAGTTTAGTGAATATATATTTTTTCCAGCTCTTTTTGGCATCTAAGCAAGTGTAGGAGTATCTTCCATTCAAAAGAGATAGTACTAACTATTATCAAGAAGATGTAATTGTACATGCAGAGTTTTAGAGACCAAATCCACAGTTGATATAAATTAGTGTAGCTCATCCAGCCCCAAGAGATCTGTATTGTGGTGAAAGTTTAATTTGAACTAAAATTTAACAGTGCATAATATGGTGCACTGTACCAACTGGTTTATTTTCTAACTTTATTTGGTTGAACTTTATGTAACAAAACTGCTACCCTGCATTCCATCACTAGCTCTGAGCTGATTGTGTCTAAGCCCCTTGGGTTTTAGGTGAAAAGTCTTAAGTTGCACTCTTTTTCTGGTTTCTCTTGAGTTAGTGTATATTTATAACTGCAGTCTTAATATACTTTTGGTTTCTCATGAATTTAATAGTATATTTTCCCTCTCTCTCCCCTGCTTTTTTTTTTCCTCTCTCCCCCTTCTCCCTCCCCTCTGTTTTTCTCTCTCCTTGCATGCCACCTGGATCTGCAGATGAAATTAGTGGGGACGGTAATGTTTTCTAGTCTGTGTGTTACTAACATGCAGTATGCAGCCTTTGTGTCCATATCACTAACACACATTTCAGCTGTTAATTTTTATACAGATTATAATACAAAAAAGAAAAACATGCATTAGAGATTAGCTGGTATGGTATGAACATTGTACCTTTTAAAACGACTTGACTGCTATTTTCTGTTAGGTGAACTGAACAAAGAAAAGCTTTTCACACACTATGCAATGTGTTTGGTAACATTTCAGAAGTCAAGTAGTGAAGGCTAAATTGCATGCGTTTGCAGTGAGACTTCTGGCATTGAAGTGAGATTTTGGGAGGTTTTAAAGTGATCGTTCCTTATGATTAAAATAACAGGAATAATCTAGACAAAATTAATTAAAGGGACTTCTCTTCAATAAATGAGATCAACTGATGTGATGCAAACTGGCAAATGATTCCATTGTGTGATGCTTGCTCTTCAAAAGCATAGTAATATCCAAGAGTTTCACTACTTGTTGGTTATGTTCCATGGATGAAAGAAAGCTATACAATATAGAGAATTTGAGGTTAAGTATGTATAATGTTGGGTAGGTTTTTATTATAAAGTCTTCTGGTGCAACTGAAATTTGAGTTTTACACTGGCTCTTGTTTTTAAAATAGCTCTTGTTTTTTTTGGGGGGGGGGCAGGGTTTAAGTGAACAGTGATTTCAGGTACTTAGCTTTAAAATTGAAATGCGCATCCCAAAGCCAGTGGTGGGTGTTAAACAATTTAAATAATGTTATCTTTTACTTGTCTCCCAACAACTTGTGGAAAAAAGTCCACACACATCTGTGTAAAATCATACACATGCATAAATCAGTGCCTGATAGTGTGGAGTTTCCCATTTATGGAAGTCTAACTAATACACCTTTTTAAACATTTTAAAAAGAAATTGTTGAGCAACAGTGCATTTAAAATAAGACCCTTTAAAAAATTTCAAATTAGACACCCAAAATCCCCGAGTTCTGAAAATTTAGAAGCACCAATATAATACAGTACTACTGAAAACAGTCTAGTATTAGTAGTGCATATTGTTTTGATTTACAGTAATTAGGAGATGAATAAGTTGATGGTCTCAAAGAAGGTATATACAAGTGTATAAAATATAAGGAAAAAATAAAAGTCAGTCTTCCTCTGATTAAATGAACAGAAAGTATAACCAGATTCTGCTGATTTTTGTTTTGCCTGTTAAACATGCTCAAGCAGCACCACTGCCATTTTCTTTCTGACCGTAGAAGTCTTATGGCTCATAGCATAAGCTCAGGAGTTATACTGCTGTTGATCCTCCACACTCTAACCCTACTAGGTCTTACAGGACAGTATAAAATAGGAAACAGTGTAAGTTAAGGACCCTAATAAATATTTGAAAAATCTCTGGTAGAGAAAGTGATGCGGAACATTTCCAAAAGAATGTTAATCTTTAAAAAGAGAAGTAAGAATCTGGAGCAGGTGCGGTAGACCTTCCATACTGGGATGTGTTTTCCTAGTGCCTGATAAATGTGTCCTGCTTCTAGCAGTAATAGTGTCTGTCTGAAAGAGGTTCATGAATGTTTGTAATATCAGTGACGTCAGGGTTGGCCAGTAAGTTAGAAAGGACAGAACTGTTTTTGAAGGTGCAACAGAAATGCAACTTAGACCTCTTTATTGCCTTTTGTATATGAATTGCCAGGGGATTCAGAACTTAGGCAGCCAGAAATTCTTTCCCTTCTGATTGCTTCACTGATATATCCTCCCCCCAAGGCCAGAAGGAAGCATTACAGTTTTGTGGTCTTATATCTGATACGATACATGCCAGAGTGTCTCACGGAGTAATTTTTTGTTTTAAGCTCATCAATTCTGTTTGAGCTCAAAGATATCTTTGAGATCCTGTCTCAGTGTAAAGACTGCAAAAAGGTCTTGTAATCTTTGTTTTGGGTCATTTTAAAACTGATGGCCACAACTCCTTCTGGACAAGATTTTAGCAGGATTGTTGCTGCAGGTTCTCATTACTCCCAGAAGGTGCTGGAGACTTAGATGAGCCTTTTCCTCAATTCTTATTTTTGTTCCCTTTAAACATTCGTTAGAGTATGGAGAGGAAAGTACTTATGTTCCTTAAAGGCTTGAAGCTACTTATGTAGCCGTTGTTCTCTCCTAGGTTAGAAATCAACTATTCTTGAATTTGAAGCCACTTTTCACACTTTATAAAAACCGTTCCTTGTTTTAGTATTGTGACAGACTGTATTTTTGACTGTCCATTGAGTTCCAAACCACAGGACTTCAATTCCTTTTTAAGATGTTGAAAAACAACAGTAAGCTCAGGTTGCTTGTATGTGCCTTATCTGTTCTCCGGTACCTCCCAAAGTAGGGGCAGATACATCAGCAGCTGGCATGAAACAGAAACATCATAACAAGTTCACATTCCCTGACCACAATATCACAAGAAAACAGAATGACCTATCAGTTACATCAGTATCCTTGTAAATTAAATAGTTCCTTGCCAATGGATGTTAATTCTTTAGACCAACATTACTCAGACAGAGGCTAGTCTCGGTAGAGAAAAGGAGTGAAGAGTGAAACAAGAAAAAGTGTATAAATTGATCTCCTTCTCCTTTTGATGCATGTTTCCAATTTAAACTCAGCAAACTCTTACCATCCATCCCCTGAGTACTCAATACGCTATTCTGTTTCGTGGAGTCCTGAGTGGAAATGACCCAGCAAGAAAGAAAAATTAACAGGATTTCCCTGCCCCTTTCTTCAAAAACACAGTATATTGTCACAGATTAATCCAAAGAACAATGTCTTCCTTTTAAAAAGCTGTCACGTAGGAATCCTGAACAACTTGGCAGAATTTTTTCTGAGATGAATACCTAGTTAGCAACCTAAATCCATGGGTAGGTACCCTGACAAGGTCTGATTTTTTTCAAAGTTGCCAAGCAAGCTGGAAATACCCATTTATGTTGGCAAAAATTGTTAGATGCTTTGTACCTTCTGAAAAACAAGTCACTTAGGTGACCAAATCCAATGAAACCATAGTCGTGGGCTGTTTCTGGAAGCTTGTTAGACAATCAGTTAGTGCTACTGAAAGCTCTTTAGGGAAGAGAAGTTATCTTCCTATATAACGTTTTACCACCTAGAACATTTGGGGAATGCTGTTAAATAAACAGAGAAAGTAAATAGGTTTTTTTTTTCTTCCCAACTATAAGCTTTCTGAGATACCAGGTCTTGGTAACACTCTTAGGAAAGAGAGTTATTGAAGTGAATTTTCTATAAACTAAACAAGCTTAGATTAATAGGACAGATAACAGGTACAAAGAGAGAGCACCAGTTCTAGAAATCTTTACTCTCCCAGAAAACTGGAAAGTGTATACACCTTCTCACCCACAGAAAATCATACGCTAAATAGTTGGTGCACATTATAATGACCTGGGGGACAGCTTGTTTTACCTGTGACACAGCAAATCCTGTAGCGTAAAGGGCTATTTTATTTGCGGTTCATTCAAAAAAATAAAAAAGTTTAACCTTCTGTTATTTGTAGTGTCTGTCCATTGCTAACAAGGGTTAGGTGTGAATAATTCATTATTAATAAATCAGAGGATTTTTTTAAAGAAGTCTTCAATGTAAACTAATTGATTTCCATTATAGAGCTAATACTTTTAAAAGTAGATGCTAATTCCCCTTCTACTCCCTGATAGACAAGCCTCTGTACTGTAACATAGGGGACAATGAGGTCATCTTCATTTCCATGATTCATGCATGAGGAGATTTGAGTCATGTCTTTCCGAAATGAATTTCAGCAGTGGTGAAAACTGGGGGGGGTTTAGGTGCATTTCTGACTGTATTTGTGGGGCTTGGGGATACAAAGTGTTTTAAACTTCTTTTAGTATGTCTTTTTTCCCAAAACTCTCTGATTCCTTCCTTACAGAAACAGATGACTATGCAGAGATTATAGATGAAGAAGATACTTACACAATGCCCTCAAGTAAGTGTGCTGGTTCACTTCAGAACTTAGACTTCAAAGTTTCTTAGGTTTTACAAACACTGTATCTTGCATTTCAAAGCCCCAAGTAACAGGCTCACAAAAACATTTACTGTACACAGTTATACTCTTGTGAATGCTGTGGCCTTTCAAATCCAGTCTCTGAAGCAGACAGTCACATTCTGTTGCATTTACCATAGTGAATTTTGTTGCAGTAGGTTTCTGTCTCATGTCAAAGCACAGAATTTAAAGTTGTGAATGAATGCAGTGCTGAGTGGGGGAGGAGGTTAATAAAATTTGCTTGAGCCAAAAATAATTTGAACAGGCTTCATATACAGGTTTCCCACAGATTTTGTGGGTCCTGTATATGCAAATTTCCTCTTATGCGTTGACACTTTTTATACCCAAAATTCATTATATGTGAGGTGAATTCACTCGTATGTGATCGGCATAGGTGCTGCCCCCCCGAATAGGTAAGTCTGTATGGGGAGGGGAAAGGGCCGTGGGGCCAGGGCCCCACTCAGCCCCGGCTGCAGCTGCTGTGGGAGTGGCTGACACCAGCTGCCTGCAGCCACTGGGCTGCACCGTGCCATGTCCCAAATCCCTTGGGTCTCCACTCATCCCCACTCGCCCCAGCTCCTGCTGCAGCAGGTCTGGGAACAGCCAACACCACCGGCCTGCACCACAGCTTGGTGCAGCTCAGAAACTGGGGTGAGTGGGGACAAGCAGAGCCCTGGGGGGGTTGGGGCACGGCGCAGCCCAGCGGCAGCAGGCGCTGGGGTGAGTGGGGAGAAGCAGAGGCCTGGGGCTGCAGCAGGGAGCAAAACGGAGAGAACTCTAAGTGGGGGCGGGGCATGGGGCGGGGCAGGGAGTGGCATGGATCTCGCTGCTGTGTGCACCCTGGGAGGACTGGAGGGCTGCTCCCGGCTCTTCCTGGGGGGTGCATGCCCTCCGATCTGAGTGCAGGACTAGAGCAGGCTTCCTGGGCTCTTCCCGGTGCTTGGCAGTGGTGCTGGAAGGGCAGGTTGGGGGAGCTATGGCAAATTTTGGCATGGCAGCAGCTCCCCTCCCAGTGCTACCACCTGCCCTGAGCACCAGGAAGAGCCCAGTGTCACTGCCAGCCCCAGCCTGCAGCAGCAGCCTATTCTTGCTCTGCATGCAGATCCAGGGGCACGGTCCCCCCGGGAAGAGCCCAGCACAGCCACCCCAGCCTGCAGCCCTCCTGGGGTGCACATAGCAGCAAGAGCCTCATTAGGAAGATTTCATGTAAGTTTGTTGGTTAGGCCTCCACATTGAAGCATCCTCATATCCCAGCCAGCTGCGTCAGTATCTGTGTATGCATCGCAGTGCGTTAAATTCCACCATAGAATAGTACTTGTGTTGGCAAATACTAACCTACAGCAGCGTTTTATTAGTTTACTGCAGCCTGATAGAGCCACACATGTAGATGGTGAGACTTTACTGCAGAGCTAATCGGGCAATTCCATAGTAAATGTCTTGTGTAGATGCACCCGGTGAGAAGGAATAGATCGTGGTGAGGGGGCAATATAAGGTTGTCATGAATCTGCATTTTCAAAGACAAAAGGCCAAGGCATGTAGCTAATCAATTTAATATTGCTAATTGGGCAATTCCATAGTAAATGTCTTGTGTAGACATGCCCTACTGTGCTCTTTCTGAATTAATATGCAATATTAAATTGGAATTTTAGTGTTCGCTACTCTTACAAGAAACTAGTATGCTACTGTGAAAAATGCAGCTGCAGCTTGCAGTGAACTTCACAATCTAATACTTTACGACTTGCTAACCTAAAATGGTCTCAAGAACTGACTAGGAGCTTGAAATGGCAGAAAACTCAAGTTCCAGCTATGTCTGCAGATAAGGAGCATTATTGTGGGAGGTGAGGGGGCAAATGACACAGTTAAACGGATAACCATAATCAACTCAAATGCTTAATATTTAAGGTGATGATATACTTAGGTGGTGCAGTACTGTGTTCCCCTCCCTGAAGAGAGAAGTTTCCTGACCTCTAAGCTACTGGGAAGAGATTGGTTTCTTAACAAGGAAATTATTTTAATAGCAAAAATATATATTTCATAAATGTGAAAAAACACATTTTGAATAGAATGCAGTAAATTACTGTGTAAATCTGCTTTAAAATAATACTGGGATCAAAGAAAATTGTGAAAAATTGTATGTTTATTTGTCTGTAAAGGTGTAGCTTATACGTGAATAATCCTGCAATCCTTACTTGCCTGAGGATTTCAGTGGGATTACTTGCATGCTGAATCCTACTGGTGCTGAGCACTTTGGCTTGATCCAGCAAAGTGCTTTGCTGAATGGGTCAGTGGTGAGCTGTTTATAGCACCAAGAAAATGTGGATTATAGAGACTGACCTGTTTTGTGTTAGTAAAACCTTAAAAGTTGCTCAGATAGGTTATCATCTTGGCTAAGCTAAAATATATTTACCTTTTAAAAATTAAGAAATATTTGACCAAATGTCTTGTTACTTTTAAGAAGGTATATCTAAGTAAGTGTTTGATTTTTCTCTTAATTGCACTACAGAAAGCTATGGAATAGATGAAGGTAACAGGAGACACTTTAACCATCTTTATATGCTTGCAGTTTTGGAATGATGTGGAGTTTTTCAGTTTAAACCTGTTCACTTTCGTTTGATAAGCATTGCTTATATATAGTTAAGCTAATTCATTTGTTAGCTTTGGGATTTTAAAGAGGAATATGCAGGATTTTTGATACAAGTGAAAAAGGCATTGATTACTTCTCTTTTCAGCTAGCTGACCTTATTTCTGTAGCATTAATGAGGCCATCAAATAATCAGGAATGAGGTCTAAGCTGGTTAAGTATGTGTTTTTCTTGTGGAAAGGATAATGGCAATGGAAATGCACATTATACATGTTTTTCCCAGCTCCTGAAACAGTATTGTTTGACTGCCAGAAGTTAAATTAAAAACTAAATAATTCAATTGCAACTGTATAAATTTGATTGCTAAGCTAGTGAGCCATTTCTACACTTGTGTTTACCCAGTCAACTAAAAAAACAAGTTAATACAAATGTGTAAATCACAGAACATTTTATTATGTCGATTTCATGCCAGTTGTGCACTGTCAGATGTGAGACACAGTCATCATTCTACTTGTATTCATTTTATCTTGATGTTCCACTCTTCTGGCTCCCAGTTTTTTTGCTTGCAGCCACCTCTTTAAAAATACTCCTGGCTCAACTGATGGTTCAGAGATCTAAATTATTAAATAGTGGATACCTCTTAAATATATAAGAACATGTCGTTTTTAGGGTGTTCGTAGTTAAATCCATATTTCCCTGAGCAATTTTTCTTCCTTTCCTTATTCCTTTATCAGCAGTAATTACAAAGGAAGTAATTATATTTATTGCATTGAAATAAGTAATGCATAGTAATTAATTTAGTAAGTCAGATTTCAGAGGGTCTTATTCTCTGCTCTCATTCATACAATTGCTTAAGAGGATTCCACTGTGTATACAACATTTATGTAGGTTGGCGTGCAGCAAATTTTAATCTTAATTATTTATACGTCAGGCATTTGAGTGGGTTACTTTTAGTTTGGCATCTTGTGGATTATTTCCTTTGAATATTTTTCGTTAGTAGTTTGAAATTTAAATGCATTGTATTCTTACAGCCAGAGATTATGAGATTCAGCGGGAAAGAATTGACCTAGGACGCTGTATTGGCGAAGGACAGTTTGGAGATGTACATCAAGGAGTTTACATGAGTCCAGTAAGTAAGGGTTTTTTATAACCTTTACACACAGTTTCAGAAAACTTGCTAGATACCTGACATGTCTCATCTGCATGACCTGAACTATTGATGCATCAAGGCTTGATGTAACAGTATTTATAAGAATGAATATATGACACTTATACTAAGTTAAAGATGCTGCACAAACTTTAATATCCACAGTGCTCCTATAAAACAGCTGCCATTATTCCCATTTTACAGATGGATAAATCACTTCTCTCATTTTCTCAAGGCCCTGCTCAAAGCACTGGCTGACCTAGGGATAGAACTCAGGAGTAGTGACTCCAGTCATGTGCTCTCTTCATCATCTTGGTGACACATGAACAAGCTTAAGTTATCCGTCTTGAGAAACTGAGAACAATGTGATCATTATCCACACAGCTTACATTTTCAGAAGAGCTTAGGGATTGACTTTGAGTGGCCAGCATCCATATTGGTGGCTGTGGTTTGAGAGAAGCTGCTCACCTAGTATGATACTAAATTCTCTTGAAATTTGACACCCTTGCCTGTTGCCTTACACTTTCACTAAAGAAATGCTTCACTGCCTAGATTAATATTAGATGTCAAACACTTTGATATAAACCAAAATCTAAATCACCTGCTGGCCTGTGGCAGATGTAAGTGAATGAATATCTGTGATACAAAACACTATCATGGTGAGTTTTTTGCCAGTCCCAGCAGAGGATGCCAGGCCCCCCAACTGCAATTGACACCCCACAAGTGGAGTGTTGTGCCCATGCAGAGCTATGGTGATGGCTGTGGGGCTCTCTTTTGGCAAAGCAGTCATCCTTCATGTTATAAATTGCAGGATCAGGACCTTAGTGGATACTCCCTGTCACTCCAGTAAGTGATCCTTTTAAACTAGGTGTGAGGCATATTGGTGAGGAACCTTGCAACTCCCTGGTCCTCTTTCTGTGCAAGTCTGGCACTCTTCATGACTGCTGCACTTCCAGTCACACAAACTAATACCAAATGAAACATTTTTTTTCTTTTTCAAAAGAATCAAAATAATCTAGCAAAGGACTTAAGTGTATGAGTAATCCCATTGATACAGTGGTACTAGCACGCTTAAAATTCAGACATTTGAATCCTTTTCTGGATTAGACCATACGTGGTAGTCTAGCAAAACTGATGATTTTAATGAGAGTTTGGCTCAGTTAGGCACGAATTTAAATTTGGATATGGACTTAAACAAGGTTATATGGCAAAATATCACAAACAGTTTGGAAATCAATGTAACTGCCACCTTTGTATTGAGACTTCCCTTGCTTCTCAAGTAGTCCCTGTTCATGTACTTGAGAAGCAAGGTCTACTCAGCTTGGGTAGAAGTGGATAAATCTGGTCCTGTGTGAAAGCAGGTCATGTTTAATTTTTGAAGAGCTGTTTCCTTAAAGATACTTGCCAGCAGAGAGAATTTTTTCTTATGCATCATCAGCATCTGACTGTGTTAATTGTTTTATTACGTAGAGAAGAAAGCTGGAAGGAACCTCCATAGGTCATCTAGATCTAACATTTAAGACACTTTAAAAATGTTTCCATGGGTGACATCTTTATAATTAAGTGCACTGATCATGAATGTGCAGTCTGACTGTTTGGAAGAAATTTCATCATAGGTTAAAGATTAGGCTAAAAAACACATCGTGGCAGGTCCAGGTTTATTGTGGCAGTGATTTATATCATGTGTGTTTGGATTAGAAGTGAAAAGAGGGAGGATTCCTGACTTCCAGCCTTCTAACCTCAGCCTGGAATGTGAAAAATCAGCTTATTTATCTCCAGTAATGATTATATTCTTCTTGAACACTTTAATTTTGTCAGGCGCATACAGATCATAATAGAATCCAGCTCATCTACCTCTTTCATTACCTTTCTGTATTAAACAGCCATTAGACAGACTATAGCTAGTAATCACTATCAGACTAAGTTGCTAAAGGCTGAGTAGAAAATGAACTTAGAGGATCTTGATGCTTAGGGGCCAGGAACTGAGACCATGCAGAGCAAATCTTATTTAAAAGGCCTAAAGAGCATGAAATTTACCTAGAATGTTATTTAAAATTCCATTTGCTTTTCATTAATCAAAACCATTATGTTTGCATTGTTATGCCAGGTTTAGCCCAGACAGTCATATCCTCACTATCATTTCTCCCTCCATCCCTTTCCAAAAACCTGGCTTTTAACAATTTGATTTTTCTCTCTTTATTTAACTTATCCCATAATAATGCCTTGTTAATTTACCTTGCACCATACTTGAGGATTCTTGCTAATTGCAAAGCCTTAAACTGTTTCACTCATCTCTACAGCTGATTACATACAAAAGGTTTATCAATGAGAGCTCCTGAATATTCTTTGCAACATAGTACTTCATTTGTATGTTAAAATAAAATAAAATAATCTTGATTTAAAGTTAACTATACTTAATATTTTATAGATAAGTTGAATAAGATCACTGATTATCCAGAATATCAATCTGGTGCCCATACTCTGCGGAGTACTGTCATCACCACCACCTGAAGCAAGCCCACCAGGCTGCCAGGTGCAGCCAGCCAGAGCCTGATACCAGCAGCAGTCAGGAAGACATGCCAGGCAGCCCAGTAGGGTGCATCAGGGACAGAAGTGCTCTAGAAGGGCAGCAGCACGTGGTGCCCCCAGTTGTGCTGGGGCAGGTATGGTGGGGACCAGGGCTAGGGGCTCCATTCCTTCCCTCTGTCCCCTTCCTGCCTGCTGCTGCTGACAGCTGAATGCTGGTGAGGGGACAGGGCTGAGGTGAGAAGCCATGCTGGGCAGCAGGCAGAGGGGAAGCTCCCATCTTGCAGTGTCCCTGTTCCCTCTCCCCCGCGTGCTGGCCGGGGCTG
Organism: Crocodylus porosus; assembly: GCF_001723895.1. Taxonomy (NCBI): domain Eukaryota; kingdom Metazoa; phylum Chordata; order Crocodylia; family Crocodylidae; genus Crocodylus; species Crocodylus porosus. The sequence continues at coordinate 264,856,278 of NW_017728886.1, read as the reverse complement.
AGTCTAGCTCTCCCCTCCCTCCACTGCCCGAGTTTGTGCCTCCTGCCTGTGCTGCTCAGCTTCAGCCTTGTGCAAGCTGGGGCAGCCCCAGGGAGCAGAACCAGAGCCCTCCCTGCCAGCAGCACAGGCCCATAGCCTCATAACGTGTGGCAGAGAAAGTAGAGTCCTACAGGAGGAAGGACCAAGCCCCTGGAGCCCCGGCAAACTGCCGGCGGCAGCAGCAGGAGCCCAGTGTGACTGCAGGAATTGTGACTGCTGGAATCATGATGGGTGCCTGCCATTGCTGCCCAGAGCCCCAAGGTGCCCAACTCCTGCTCCTGTCACCCTCCCCACCCAAGACCATTGTGTAAAGCCAGAAAATTTCTGAACTACAGATCCTCCCTTCCCCCTATCCAAACCCCCACCCCCTACCTACAGCTGACAGCTTGAAGCAGCTACACATGACCAAGGCTAGCAAGTCATTCTGCGAGGGGGGGGTTAGGAGGGCCCCACAAGGCAGCATGGGATGCTAGAGGACTGCATCCTGCAACAAGGGGATATGGTACTGAAGTTCTGCAGATTTAACCTAAATCAGATAAACCTGATAACACCAGTCTTTAAAAATTATTTTAAACTAGTCCTTAAAAATGGTTTGGAGCATGCAAAAAGAAGTTTGTGCGCTCTAAACTTCTGTTACAAGTATAGACCAGTTTCCGGCCACCTCAGCTGGAAAAAATATAATGTCCAGACCTGGCCTTTGTGAATGACCCAGGAAACAAATATTGAAAAGCATGAAGTATAATCTTAGCGTCATTCTCATAACATTTGTGTGTGTGTAAAAATAGAAGGGAAAGGGAGACAGAGTAAACTTGCACTCGGGCCATCACTCTATGAGAGAAAAGGTGTCCTCAACTCCAGCTGGTTCCCAGGGGTGTCAAGGGACTCTGAACCTTGCAGGGTCAATCCATTAAGCAAGAAAGTTATGTTCCCCTAGCTGTCATAGTAGCTCATACTATGCGCAGGAATGTAGTATTGATGTAACTGTGATAGTCGAGGAAGTAAGAGAGAAACATTTGTCTGGCAATCTCTTTTTCAGTGGTCCTACTTTATAGTTATCAGAAGGAAAGTGAGCAGGGATCTGGGGTGCTGGAGAGCATGGAAGAGGCAGCGGGCCCGATCCAGGCCAGCAGGGAATGGGGGCAGACCCTATCTCAGCACCAGGATGGGGGCTCCTTCGCCCCTTCTTCTGTCAGTCGGAGAATGGTAGGGGGTGGGACTCAGCAGCTGGCCCAGCAGCACAGGGGAATCACCCTCGGCTGACTGTCTGTACTTAGCCGTAGATCCTGAATAGCCTGAGACCTACTTCAGGGACCACCTTCTCTCCTATGCCTCATCATGATCCCCAAGGTCAGTCAAGAACAATCTCCTACAAGTACCATCAGTACGTCAAGTCTGCTTGGTGAAGCACATGTTCTCAGCAGCCGCTCCTCAGCTCTTGAGTTCCCTCCTTGAGGCCCAAGAGCTTGAGCCTTTTGGACGCACTGCAAGACCTTCTTGTTTGGGCAGGCATTTAGCAGGCAAAACCAGGACGAGTGGTTTAGTGGGTCTCGGCTTTATTATTTTATTTATTCCAGTTGCCCTTAATTGCTTACTGCAATTAAAGTTTTTTTTGCTTTAATTGCAGTAAGCCACTCTGAGACTGTTGCGAAGGGCGGCACATAGATAACGTGAATTAATTAGTTAACGTCTGATAATACAATCACATGGTTTTAATACAACATATGTCAACCTCAGTTGAATTTAGTGTAGGACAACACATGTGAATCACATTTACAGGACCAAGACTTCAGCGTGGGGACCTGTTGTATTAATTATATTGGCTTAGCTACCAGAAAGATAAGCCTTTAATGGAGCAGTGTTGTGACCTAGGAGAACTGTTATTTTGAGAAGCTTCCAAAGTTACAAGCTGAAGAGCACTGCTACTTTGTTATGCAGATTACCCATTCAGTTCATTTAGCTTTTAATTTTCCATTAAAATATAATTTTCCAGTTTCTCCTTTTCTGTGAGTACTAACAAAGCGTGAACATCTTAAAGCTTTTTTCAAAAGGAAAAGTGGTGCTGCTTTTTTGTGCTGTCTGCAGCCTGTAAAAAAAAAAAGTTTGTAAAACACACCGTAGAAAGAGAAGATTAAAGATGATGTCTTAGCCACGAGACCTCCTTCAGGGTGACGGGTCTTATTTTGTTCACCCAAGAGAAAAGTAGATTGTCTGCTATATTCTGCTGCTTTCTAATTTGAATAGCTATGTTGTACAGAAGTCTTAATTTCAAACTCATGCTTTAGCTGATTGTGAGGCTGTTGCATAAAATCTTTGTGCTATGCTCCTGTGAAATTTGTGAACTAAACAGAAAAGTTTAATTACTTTGCATCATGATAGCAATCTGCTTATTATTAAGAGCTTCAGCAGTCATAATTGCATCCAGCTTTCTGCACCACAGAAGCCTACGCAAGACTGCAGACACTCCAGAAAGTCCTTTATGTGGCTTTTCTCAAGGTGCTTTGTTACAAAACCCAAATATATTTTTAAGGGCAAAAAATATTTGATTTCTCTGCATGACTTAATGTCATGTCCAGGATGATCCACCCCATCTTTTCAACAATGTAAGAAAGTGCATAGTGATATTCAGGTAAGCTGGTTGTTTGTTTTTATAATTCTTCTACAAATTAGAAGCAACTCTTTAAGGTTGATCAAATTTAACTATGTTATAGGCAAATATCTTATATAAAATGCATGTAGTTGTTTAATATGTTTAATTTTGATTATTTAGTGTGTGAATGCTTTCAAGTTTTCAACATTACTATCAGTTGTTTTCTTGTAAAATGTACTGCCAAAATGTTTCGGGTCTGTATTTGTGATTGGCTTTATTTGTATTATTTAAAGCATCTCTTTTGCAGGAAAACCCATCCATGGCTGTTGCAATCAAAACATGTAAAAATTGCACCTCAGACAGTGTGAGAGAGAAATTCTTGCAAGAAGCCTGTAAGTCTTAAAACATTTCCATTGATCTAACTTTTGTAAGTGCTTTTCAGGCCCTTGGTACCTTTGCAGATTTCTCTTCGGTGAAGGCAGGTTAGCTTGCTGTGATATTACTTTGAAATGTTTTGTTCATACGTTGGTCCTGTCCTTTGACACACGGCAGACAACATTTGATTTCCTGAAATCAGCCACTTTGCTTATGCATGCAAATACTATGTCTGCAAATGCAAATGCAATGCAAATACCATTTTCCAAAATAGACAATTTCTGACCTCATCCAGACTACAGAAGTGAACTTTTTCTGAAATAGTAGAGTGGTATGGTTTCCATGCCTTCCTTTCTCCATTACACGCTATGATTATGAAAACCCGTGGGACCTGTTATAGTGCATTTATAACACCTCTTAAAGTTGTTATCTTCTTATCTAATAATAGGACTGCTAAGACTTTAGACCTGGAGAAGGGTTTTCTGTGTGCATGTGTAGGAAAAGAGGGGATACCTATTATTTGAATATTATGAATAATGACTAGAAAAGGAACCAGCCTCATCCTCTAAATTTTGTGCTTCGAAAACCAATGTTTAAACACATGGAGGAAAGTTTTGCAAACATTTTTGAGCATACTAGAAACAATACCCATCAAATCTGTTTGAACATTTCATAAATCTGTTTCAACTTCCAGAAGGAATTCTATAGTGATCCTCTTTCTTTGCCATTCTGTTTTATAAAACAAATTAACTCTACAGGACACATGAGTCTGATTTCTTGTTCTTCTCTTTCATTGTTATTGTATGCCTTTGAGATCATGTAAAGGTATTGTATTACATCAGTCAATTTATTGCTTAAGTCCAGAGATAAAAGAAAATTCTTGCTCTGTCAGTCACTTTTTTTTCTATTTTTTTCTCTATATGAAACTGCTGTGTTTAATGCTAAAGGCCTATTCATCTTTGAGCGTGTGGTTTTTTAAATTAAAATTAAATTTTAAATTCTGTATTTAGCTAAAAGACCGTTTTTGTTGCTATTGAAAATGCAGGTACTGCTGCTGCCAGTACTTACTATAGCCGTAAAGAGAGAGTAGTTGAAATAGGGTAGGTGACTGCTTCCCCACAATACAAAAAAGAATGCTTTATGTATTTAGAAGGGGCTCCAGGGAACTACAGACTGGTGGGCCTAATGGTTGTCCCTGGCAAATTGGTAGAAACCATAATAAAAAATAAGATTGTTCATCAGAAGGGTGAATAGGGACTATTGCTCTCTGATCACACAGCCAACACTTGCCCAGTCCCTCCTCATTTTGTTTCTTGCCCTCTATACACTTTTCTCTTCTGGCCTTGAGTTCTGCATCCTTGTTTCCCTAAAGTCTATTCATATAAGTACAGCCGAGACTTTCATGTCTGCTTCGTCACTCCAACCACATCCTCCATACCATCTTTGTCCCTCTGCTGGCCCCTCTTTTACTCAACATCCAATACAAACCTTTTCTCTTTATTTGTAAGCCCCTGCACGACTTAGACCAAAAATATATTTGGTAACGTTAAAATCTTCCTCTGTTTCCTATATCTACCTGTTGTTGTTTCAATTTATGCCCTACCCTGCCCATAAAGGCTCAGGGAGGCTTACAATAAGACAAACAGCCCACCAGTAACATTAATTCATATGTATACACTTAAATTGCATGGTGACCTTTTATAGTTGCTAGTTTTTCTGAACCCTTTTCCTTTTTTTTTTTAATTGGCCATGTTGATAGCTCCTTCAGAAGCTGGTGATGAGGAAACCTATTTTCTTTTAAAACTCTTATGAGATAGAAAGGTAGAAAAAAAGAACACAAAATGTACCACTGTGGAATCTAGAGAGCACGTTGATCTAATGACCTTACCTTTTTGCAATTGTGAGATTTAGTCTAGACAAATCAAATTAATTCCTAGAGAACGTTTCACCAAAAAGAAAATATACAGTATTTAAAACTACCAGGATCTTACGAAAAGTAATAATGAGATATGTCATTGGGTAAATGGTAATTCCACTTTTAAAAGAATTTCTCTGATCAGCTGATGCTGTTGCACTGCTTCCTTATCCAATCGGTAGAAAGTGTGGGTCACAGTAATGAAACCTAATTTTAAAACCCTTTCTGCCTTGGACTTGATGATTATGGAAAGCTCTTTATGATCATGTGTCTTTCTTTGAAAGAAACACACTTTATTTACAAAGTTTAATACAGAAATCGTGTTTCAGTGGAATCCAGCTGGCATAGTGTTTTCTTCCCAGCCCCCAAAAGTGGCACTTTCTTGGCAGAAATTTTCTGCTGAAAAAATGGAAATGAATGAATGATTCTGGGAATGCATCCAGGTTCAATTGCTATGTAACCCTCTGTCACTCATTACTGCCCAGCTTGACTTACACCATTGACTCAACTTTGACTTCCTGTTTTATTCTGTTAGAAATATGCTCTTGATTGGATTATGTAAACTGTTGCTCTGAAGTCAGCTGCTCCTGGGCCCAACATCTACATGTGCACCCTGAGACTGTAGCACTTTGAGCCAGGGCGGAGCAGCCCTGGGTTGGCAGCAGGCTTGGGGGTCAGGCTGGAAGAGAGGTGGGGGACACCCCAGGCTCTGGGTGGTGATAGCAGAGGGGCCAGCTGGAGCACAAAATTGCAGAAGTGTGGAGGTAGGTAGCCCCCATACTTCAGCACCCTGATGCCCTATCCAGCCCTGTCACCAACTACACATGCGTTTTGGTGGAGTAAGTAACGGCGCCATAAGATAGTACTGTACCTGATAGTATTGTCTTATGACAGAGTTAATTTATTGCACCCTAATACCATCATACATGTAGACAGTGATTTTTATTCAACCTGGGGAGAAGTGGGCAGCAGAGTCCCCCAGGGCTCGGTCCTTGGGCCCGCGCTGTTCAATCTCTTTATCAGCGATTTGGACGACGAGGTGAAAAGCACCCTGTTTAAATTTGCTGATGATACCAAAATTTGGGGTGAGGTGAGCACACTAGTAGGGAGGGAAAGATTGCAGCAAGACGTGGATAGGTTACAGGGGTGGGCTAGCAAGAACAGGATGCGTTTCAATAGTGACAAGTGCAAGGTGCTGCACTTGGGCAGTAGTAACCAGCAGCACACTTATAAGATGGGAAACTCCCTTCTTGAGAGCACGGAGGCAGAAAGGGATCTTG